>NC_064619.1:214875129-215179788 GCF_023898315.1 Schistocerca nitens
TGACTATATTGTTGTTGCCGGCCGAAGTGGCCATCGGTTCTAGGCGCTACAGTCTGCAACCGCGCGACCGCTACGGTCGCAGGTTCGAATCCTGCCTCTGGCATGGATGTGTGTGATGTCCTTAGGTTAGTTAGGTTTAAGTAGTTCTAAGTTCTAGGGAACTGATGACCTGAGAAGTTAAGTCCCATAGTGCTCAGACGCATTTAGCCACTCTATTGTTGTTTATTTAGTCACGACCCAGGTTTCGGCCTTTTATGTAATTATCAATTAACTGAGTTTATGCCTTTAACATATACTGCTGGGCATCAAGCCCAAAATTGGCCATAAATTAAGAAAAATATTCGCTCCCCACGAAATGCCAGATGTAATATCACCATCTTGTAAAAAAATCAGTAAATAATAGTGGGAGCTCGTCGTATTTCATGAAAACAAGTTTACTGTGGTTTTTCATGGGGAGCAAATATCTTCCTTAATTTATGGCCAATTCTGAGTTTGATGTCCTGCGATATACGTTAATGACATGAACTCAGTCACTTGAAAATGGCATAAAAGGCCGAAACATGGGTCGTAGTTAACTAAACATCAATACAGTCAAATGGAGGTGTGTTCATTTTAAAAATGTAATTAACAACTTTCTGTAAATGGCAACAGTCTCTCAAAAGGACAGACAGCTATTTTTTTTATACTTTTAGCCAGCTTGTGATCAGTTTTGTGATTGTTTCAGCAGAACAGCAGTCAGCTTCCTTAACCATAACCTTTCTTTTGTAATGATGCGACCCAAAGTGATGAGCCATTTGTAATACGCCAGGGCGGCCAGCTAAGAGCTGCAACCCGCATGCCTGTCGGTTCTCAGTGAGTTACAAAAACAAGGGACGCGTTGGCACTCGGCTTTGAGCTGTACCGCGAATCGATAGTTCATATCAATCTGTCGACAATATTCATCTTTGGCGTGGCGTGGCTGGTGGCCTCGCTCTCTTGAACTGTGACAATTAAGAGAAGATGAAAAGAGCTGTGTGGAGCACTTTCTTTCATCGAAATATCAACCGATGAAAAGCCATGTCAGGCTGTGTGTCCACCTCCTCCAAACACTTGGTGTAAATATAGGCAAGCTGAATTTTCTGGTACCCTGCATAAATCTACACATAAACATTCTCTTCCTTTGGCAGTAATGGAGGCAAACAAACCTATTTACAGAGATTTGGCAAATCCTGAGCTACTAATCACTGTTTACATGAGAAGACCCAGAATGTGAATGAGTCCTTCAATAATGTTGTGTGGTGCTGTGTGCATAAAAACGTATCTGTTGGCCCAATGTTAGCAGTGTCTGATGCTGTAATAACTTTTAATGGTGGGAACTATGAAAGACTTAAGGTTCTGGAGAAGTTAGGGGTAAGATTTGGACAGAACACAGCTACAGGACTGCGGGAACTGAATGAGCTCCGTGTACGTGAAGCAGACTTAGCTGCACAGGAAATGACAAAAGAAGTAAGAAAGAAAAGGAGGGGGGGGGGGGCAAGCACTAGGCTATTGTGACACTGAAGAAGACACAACGGGCCGGGGAAAATCTAGTGCATAAAAGACGCAGAAATGCAAGTCTGTATAAGATTATGTAATGAAAAAGTCGTAAATCTCAATATCTCTGAACTACATTTTTTGCAATAAATGCCGCGCGGAGTGGCCGCGCGGTTTGAGGCGTCCTGTCACAGTTTGCGAGGCCCCTCTCGCCGGAGGTTCGAGTCTTCCTTCGTGAATGAGTGTGTGTCTTGTTCTTAGCTTAAGTTAGTCAAAGTTAGTTCAAGTAGTGTGTAAGTCTAGGGACCGATGAGCTCATCAGTTTAGTCCCTTAGCAATTCACATTCATTTGAAAACTTTTTGCAATAAATGACCCGTTTTCTAAAAAAGTAATGATGGTAGAGACACGAAATATTCTCGGCATTCCAAGTGTGAGATTCAACACACATGGAACTATAATAATTAAAATATCCTGAGTTGTTTTATTTTCATGTCCATTTATTTACAAAATTCTGTCAAAAAATTCAGTGTTAAAAAAAAAGATAACATGCTCCACAGTAAAATTTTATTAATACTTCTAGTTCAGTGTATCTAGAAAGCTGCATTTAATAATTGTGGAAAATTATAAGTTGGTATCTTAAAAAGTTTCCTAGATAATGTGTAACAAAATTCGATAATTTAACAATGGCGGCATAGGACATACAACGTCCCCTTAACAACGTTCTTGCGAGCAGCAACTACCAGCCAAGGAGTTCTACCACTGGGGAAGGCGTCTCTTATATTGACGTCGGCCTGTGTCCTCTATTGGCTTGTCGGATACTTAGTACGGCTGAGTACGTTTCGGAACTTTCCCTCTAGTTAAGACTGTGTCGCACTTGGTGGTCTTGGGGCAAGACAATTTTCTGTGCTACCAATTCCTACAATCTTATCCGCTGCTTTAACCAACGATGCTATGTATTCTGCTCTCGTATACTAACTGGTATAAATTTGGTTTTCCGGGACTGGACAAGCATGTTTTAGATTGTCAAATTTTTGTGCGGCGCAACACAGATTCCCTTTAATTATACTTCTTGACTCTGTAACATCAAGTACTTTACGCTCTACACATTCTTAATTCGGCAAAGTGGGTTTACTGCCTTCCTTGGCATGCAAGTAGTTTGGGGTTTAGGTCACCTTGTTAAAGTACTTGATCCTTATTTGTTTTAATTGCGTTTCCCAAATTTTGACACAGTTGCTGTTATTCAAGTTCATTTAAGTTGGCTTCTGAAGTGACTAGTAATTGGTAAGGTTGTGTAGCTTTCTCGCCGTTTGTATCCTTGTGCAGTGCAATCAAGCATTTTCAGTTTGTTTTTGAAACAAAGATTCTTGTGATTAAGTATGGTGTGTAAAGTGTCAATTTGATCTGATATTGTACGTATTTCAAGGTTATTTTACGTCCCATCAAGTCAGCAACTGTTTTCATGTGGGTTTCTGCCGTGAGGACGCCAATGCCCAACCGTCACTGACAGGATGCCTGCCGCTACAGTCCAGCTGTGGGCCGCACTCAAGCCCTTCCAGCCACAGACCCACCGAGCCACCGCCCATCTATCTGTGCCGGACTCTTCCAGCCAGATACAGGTACCCAGATGCCTACGTCCTCTCAATGGGCCAGCTGCAAGCCAGCCTCGCCATTGGCCAAGCCCAGCCATGACAGCTCGCCTCACAGATGAGCCAGCACTTCGACTTCGATCTGGCTCGGGAGTTCTTGCTGTGTCACTGAAGCTAAAGGTAAAACAATTGTGGTCTGATGACACGACATCATTGTGTGGGAACATGAAGTCCATGAATGGCTGCAAACGGTCGCCAAGCAGCTGTACATAACCATTTCCATTCAGTGATTAGTTCAGTTCCACCAGAGGATCCAGTACATTTCATATAAACACAGTCCACACTATTATGGAGCCACCACCATGTTGCGCAGTGCCTTGTTGACAACCTGAGTCCATGGCTACAAGGGGTCTGTGGCAGACTCGAACCCCACCATGAGCTTTTACCAGCTGAAATTGGGGCTCTTTTGACCAGGCCACGGTTTTCCAGTCCTCTAGGGTCCAACTGATATGATCACAAGCCGAGGAGAGGCACTGCAGGCGACATCGTGCTGTTAGCAAAGGCACTTGCATCGGTTGTCTGCTGCCATAGCCCATTAATACCAGGTTTCCTGAGCATGCACACGTCGCAAAGTCTCCTCGCCATCGTGCGAAGCTAGAAACACCAACAGCCGGCCGAGTCAAAAATGTTCAAATGTGTGTGAAATCTTATGGCACTTAACTGCTAAGGTCATCAGTCCCTAAGCTTACACACTACTTAACCTAAATTATCCTAAGGACAAATACACACACCCATGCCTGAGGGAGGAGTCGAACCTCCGCCGGGACCAGCCGCACAGTCCATGACTGTAGCACCTCAGACCGCTCGGCTAAACCCGAGCGGCCTGGCTGAGTCACCTCTACATATCGTGCACTCCCGTTCGTGCATACTGTGTCCAGCGCCCAGCCCCTGTCTGACGTGAACAGAAGTTACCATTATGCACTGTTGGGAAGTAGATAAAGGTTTCTGTTGGTAACGTGTGTCTTGTGACTCACAAACCTCCCACAGAGAACACCCACACCCATAACAGTTTACTCACTTTTATCTCACATTATGAAAAATTCCTTTATGTTAGTTACTTCACCAGATATTCAATATTTATTATATGATCGCCTAAGAAAATTTGTTTGTCATGTGTTAACTGGTATGCAGCAATCGCATCAGGCAGTCTGTGGTAGGAAGGACAGGGCCGAAGGGAGACTGAACATAATTCGTGTTGTTGTGCATTTCTCTTCATTTTAACAGAACACTCTAAGCTGGATTTATTAAACAGCTATTGGAAAAATCCCTACAGTTACACTGACTACTAAGAAACAGAATAATTTACAATCATTAAACTGTACCAGGTTGATTACTAGCAAACGATTCAAATTCAGTTATAAAAACTGTAGCAGTGTGAGCCACACTTGTATAAACAAATTCAAGTAAACAAATCTAGTAATTACTCAACTGGCAAATTAGCCTGTTAACACTCAAATAATTTACAGAAGCTAGAAATAAAAAAAAAATTTAAAAGAAAAGTTGCGGTAGGCGCGTATTGACTAAGAAGCAAATAAGTACATCTACGTTTTATACAACCCCGCCTTGGGAAGGCATAGCGGGCTCGGAAAGCTTAAGTGGTGCAGAACCACCTGCACCGGCCCGGCCGTTCCGTCGAGCACATTGGCTCCTTTTCCGGACACTGCGCTTGCTCTATCAACCACGCAGATTTCACCCATATCCCACCAAAAGAAACACAAATGGTAACCTATTTAACAGAGAAATGCAGAATTTAGTCAGTAATTTGGTCAAGGCTCTACTCTGGACCGCGAGCCGCTGCATAACTGAAAATTACAGCAACAAGAAAAACAAGTAAATAATTTTTAAGTGAATTAACGGAGTCAAACTAATGAAACTTGTGAGGCGGCCGAAATCTAAATACAGTTATCAAGCAGGAAGTTCGACTGCCAACCACAAATTGTACCAAACTCACGCCACGTAGGCGAGAGTAAACAAGTAACTGCCACGCGGAGCTGAGCACTAAACCCCAAGCTAACGCGTTCGGTTGGCTGACAAACCCCTGACTAACAGCAGACAGGCAGGCAGGTACTCCGTCTTCAGGCCACAAGTGGCTCATCGGGACCATCCGACCGCTGTGTCATCCTCAGTGGAGGATACGGATAGGAGGGGCATGTGGTCAGCACACCGCTCTCCCGGTCGTTATGATGGCTTTCTTTGACCGGAGCCGCTACTATTCGGTCGAGTAGCTCCTCAATTGGCATCACGAGGCTGAGCGCACCCCGAAAAATGGCAACAGCGCATGGCGGCTGGATGGTCACCCATCCAAGTGCCGGCCACGCCCGACAGCGCTTAACTTCGGTGATCTCACGGGAACCGGTGTATCCACTGCGGCAAGGCCGTTGCCCCAAATAGAACATAACATTTTGAATAACGTTGCAGCCACGTGTAAGATAGTAGTAACAAACGTAAAATAAAGTCAGCACTGAGAGAGACTTAATACTTAAGAGGCCCCAGCCTTACAAATTTAAAAAAAACATAGCCGAACGTGGTAGTATAAACACCCAATAAGACAATAGATGAAACTGCGCGCTCCAGTAATAGCACATGCATTATGGCACGTGGATTGAGCCCACTTAATATGCAAATGCGCGCCGCCACAGACCTGACGCCTTACAGCAAATAACACACAGACTGGAGCATTAAATAAAGAAACAAATTCAGTAGTTTTATAGGGGTGCACACACAACTTCCTGCCTGGAGACAGAAGCGGAATCAATAACCAGAAGTCTGATATGGAACGGGATATGATGAAAAAAAAAAAAGAGAGAGAAAAGAAAAGAACCAAATGTAGTGGAATGTTGGATGAGGATGGGCTATCAGGATGCGCCATATTAAAACTCGTACGAGTTTCCCAAGTTATTTATTATTTCCAGCTATAGTGCCCCCATTCCTCTTGGCCAGCGTCACTGGGTCCCGCAATGCTGAGGACACCACTTCGCTGTCTGCGAAATGGCCTCGCGCACAATGGCTGCCTCAGCTACCCATGCAGTGCCCTGCTGTGTGTCGGCCTTGTACAGCGGCGGAGTTGTGACGACATCAGGCTGCACCAGCAGTCGACTCAGTGGTCTTCGCCCCTGCCGCTTCAGCGCCACCCATTGGAAGCTGCAAGGCGGCCCGCGGCGTGCTTCCTCGCCGGCGTGGCTAAGATCGCGGCGTCAACAAGCGCCCTTGGTCTGGCGCCCAAATCTGCGGCCCTCAGGATGCCTCCAGCGTGTATTAGGAGCAGTAGTGAGCCATGGTGTGGCCCGCCGCTGGCTTGCAGTGGACCCCATGTTGGCTTCGGAGGGCCGAACCAGCGACTGTATCGCTGACGCCCCATCTGCTGCTGTGTGTAGCCGGTGGTGTGATATGCCCCGCCGTCCAGGAGAGCTGTCACACTTGAATGCCTTGTTAGTGAACTGGCGCCTATTTATATGCAGCTGTGCATCTCTGTTTTGCTAATGTGCCGCTCCAATTCATATACTCATAACACCTGGGTTGGGCCAGAAGGCCCCTTCTGCCTTAACTTGCACCATGCAAACTGCTGCGTTTACTCTTTTCAGCGGGTCTACAGCTTTGTGGCCTCCATTCTACTTCGCAACCGCTGGTAGCATAACTTACTGTCAACAGGCCCACGCCTGGCTCTAACTTGTGCACTTCGAAATATTTCCCCAAAGCTAACCTTTTCCCATCTTAAGCGGTGGTGCCACTACAATAAACCCACCGAACTAAACAGTCACAGCACTGGTACAAGAAATATCAATTATAGCTGTGGTTACTGCCGAAGCTTCGGATCACTCACATCTGATAAACCAAATCGTTAGCCCGCCAGAAATGCCCATACAATGTCCCAGGAAGGACAGCGTGGAGTCGACACACGGCGGTGGTTCGCCGTCCGCCTCCAGGTCCGGTCAGCTGCTGAAGCACAAAACAAGCTGCTGCCTTCGGTACGCGCCTCACACGTCCAAAGATTTGCACCCGGCCGCGACCGCGGTAAGAATGGTTCGCAATCCAGGAACCCGGCGGATTGTCTCTTCCTGGTATGGCAGCTACGCTCAGAGCCTAGGACTGTTAACTGCTGTGGACAAAACGAGCGAGACCCCTCGCCTTTTCATTATGCTGATCCGCACAGCTTTAAAGTCTGCTACACAGTATAACAGGCAAGGCGACGAAGTGCTACCAACATACTACGCACAGGTGTGAAATTGACAAACTATCCGAACTTTGTCAGACTGTTTTCAGTCATGTGTAAGACTATATCAATGCTGATTAGTGTATTAAACACAACACGTAAATGTAAGATATAAATGAAAGAAGAAACGCTAATTAGTATGAACTGTAATAATGAAAATGAATTTCAGCTTATCGAGATAACATAACTGTTTAGATCGTTACGAATTAGCAAAATATTATGCGCATTCGGCCGCGAAACAGTCTGTGAACGTTCAGACCAGTCATACTGGATTACCGTTGCTGACCTAACATGAAAGTGTGCAAATTCAGCAATGCGTGAAGATCCATAACTAAATACAGTTAAAAATCGTTCAGTGCCACGCTTAAGTCAATTCAATTATTGACAGAAACGGAAAAAGTAGCCAGTAACAAGTATGAAATTCTACAAGATCTTCATACACTCCTGGAAATTGAAATAAGAACACCGTGAATTCATTGTCCCAGGAAGGGGAAACTTTATTGACACATTCCTGGGGTCAGATACAGCACATGATCACACTGACAGGACCACAGGCACATAGACACAGGCAACAGAGCATGCACAATGTCGGCACTAGTACAGTGTATATCCACCTTTCGCAGCAATGCAGGCTGCTATTCTCCCATGGAGACGATCGTAGAGATGCTGGATGTAGTCCTGTGGAACGGCTTGCCATGCCATTTCCACCTGGCGCCTCAGTTGGACCAGCGTTCGTGCTGGACGTGCAGACCGCGTGAGACGACGCTTCATCCAGTCCCAAACATGCTCAATGGGGGACAGATCCGGAGATCTTGCTGGCCAGGGTAGTTGACTTACACCTTCTAGCGCACGTTGGGTGGCACGGGATACATGCGGACGTGCATTGTCCTGTTGGAACAGCAAGTTCCCTTGCCGGTCTAGGAATGGTAGAACGATGGGTTCGATGACGGTTTGGATGTACCGTGCACTATTCAGTGTCCCCTCGACGATCACCAGTGGTGTACGGCCAGTGTAGGAGATCGCTCCCCACACCATGATGCCGGGTGTTGGCCCTGTGTGCCTCGGCCGTATGCAGTCCTGATTGTGGCGCTCACCTGCACGGCGCCAAACACGCATACGACCATCATTGGCACCAAGGCAGAAGCGACTCTCATCGCTGAAAACGACACGTCTCCATTCGTCCCTCCATTCACGCCTGTCGCGACGCCACTGGAGGCGGGCTGCACGATGTTGGGGCGTGAGCGGAAGACGGCCTAACGGTGTGCGGGACCGTAGCCCAGCTTCATGGAGACGGTTGCGAATAGTCCTCGCCGATACCCCAGGAGCAACAGTGTCCCTAATTTGCTGGGACGTGGCGGTACGGTCCCCTACGGCACTGCGTAGGATCCTACGGTCTTGGCGTGCATCCGTGCGTCGCTGCGGTCCGGTCCCAGGTCGACGGGCACGTGCACCTTCCGCCGACCACTGGCGACAACATCGATGTACTGTGGAGACCTCACGCCCCACGTGTTGAGCAATTCGGCGGTACGTCCACCCGGCCTCCCGCATGCCCACTATACGCCCTCGCTCAAAGTCCGTCAACTGCACATACGGTTCACGTCCACGCTGTCGCGGCATGCTACCAGTGTTAAAGACTGCGATGGAGCTCCGTATGCCACGGCAAACTGGCTGACACTGACGGCGGCGGTGCACAAATGCTGCGCAGCTAGCGCCATTCGACGGCCAACACCGCGGTTCCTGGTGTGTCCGCTGTGCCGTGCGTGTGATCATTGCTTGTACAGCCCTCTCGCAGTGTCCGGAGCAAGTATGGTGGGTCTGACACACCGGTGTCAATGTGTTCTTTTTTCCATTTCCAGGAGTGTATTTACATCCACAGGGCGCCTGTATAGAATAAAGGTAGCAATAAAACGTATTGGGGGCGCGAGAATTTCTTAAAATTACGTTACTGATAGTCTATCTTCCTAGATCGAGATTAGAGCCGAAAACAAACCAGACCTCCCTTGGAGTAGCAAGCACCTTTCACTACGCTAGCAGACAACTCAGGCAAACAGCTCTCTATTATTACCCCAGACATGAATAAGCCGGCAATTTCGTAATGAAAATGGCAAAATGATCTGCAGTTTCTGTTGCATAGAGCTTTCTGCACTGAAAAACATGAGTTTTCTACCTTTATGTCACCGCTTATGTGACTATAATTCGGGATGTTTACCGAAATAACAAAATACTGTTATTAGCGAGTAAATTTAGTACGATAATTCTGCACCACCCCAGAAAATAAACGGAAACATAGCTGCCAAACTTATTCTACAATGTTTCGAATTCTCCATTAGACTCGTCATAGCCAGAAAACGTTCATTAGCCGAAGTGTTTCTTAAGCTAGCTAGCAGTGGGAATGCTCGAACTTCTAAAATGCGGTGGCATTAATACTGGGATCTGAATTACCACGTGTACAGGCAAATGGATTTTATTTGCATTCCTGTAAACGTGATTTGAATCGAAAGCGTAGCTACGATTAATATGCTGATGTATCGACTGCAACTAGAACATTTCAAATAAAGAGTAGGGGCAATTATTTAGGCGGCCCTCATCTTGAGTAACTGATTTTCGTTGTTAGGATTTCGCCACCTAAACACTTTTATTGCTACCTTTATTCTGTACTGGTGCCCTGTGGATGTCGATATGAAACTCTTGTAGAATTTCATACTTGTTACTGCCTACTTTTTCCGTTTCTGTCAATAACTGAAGTGACTAAAGTGTGGCACTGAACGATTTTAACTGAATTTCGTTATGAATCTTCACGCATTGCTAAATTTGCACACTTTCATCGTAGGGCAGCAACGGTAATCCAGCATGACTGGTCTGAACGTTCTCACAGACCGTTTCGCGCCCGAATGCGCATAATATTTTGCTAATTCGTAACGATCTTGGGTACTTTGTCTTACTAAAACAGTTATGTTATCTCTATAAGCTGAAATTCATTTTTATTACTACAGTTCATACTAATTAGCGTTTCTTCTTTCATTTATATCTTATATTTATGTGTTGTGTTTAACACACTAATCAGCATTAATATAGTCTTACACACGATTGAAAACAGTCTGTCAAAGTTCGGATAGTTTTTCAATTTCACGCCTGTGCATGGTATGATGGTAGCACTTCGTCGCCTTGCCTGTTATGCTGTGTAGCAGACTTTAAAGCTGTGCGGATCAGCATAACGAAAAGGCGAGGGGTCTCGCTCGTTTTGTCCACGACTGTACCAGCCACCAATTGCCGTCACACCGCTCTCTTCGCTTCCAGGTTCCAATCGGCCACTTCACCCCGAGCGAACTGTTTCACTTTCACTGTCTCACCGCCACTGCACTTGCGCCTCCGATCTCCTCGCGAACCACGCCCTCCTAGGACAAATAAGTTCAAATAGAAACGGTAGCGCGACTTATCGATCGCGCTAGGCTTCATTAATATTCACATTACACTCCGTGATCGAAAAATGATCAAAACTCGCCACTCTATAAACGTTTACTTCACGGAAGTCCATTATTTGAATAAATAATCACTAACAAACCTTTTCTTTTCACTTCGATATTCAATATTCACCATAATTCGCGCCTCTGGGCTGCAGCTCAATCAATAAACACGACTCAAGAGCGCTTGCAGTCTCCCAGAGTTCCGTTACTGTTGACACGTACCTCTGACTTCCGGAACACCAACAATGTTGCCACAGTCGGAAATTTTATGCTTATGTCGGCATTTCAATAATCGTACGGATACTGTAACCCGTGCTGTTAGCACGTGTCTTCGTCACTCATCTTCGGCACACAAGCGACGCAATTACGACACTGATGATCTGGAGGGACGGACTCATGAAAATTGTCATTAAAAAGATAGGTCGCCACTGAGCTCGGATTCTTTCTGTAGTCACAGCGGGGGCTGTCGCCGCTGGAGTGTTAGTTGTACTCCGTGTCTTACTCTCCCTGTTAATACACATCGATAAAACGATTATCGCACTAGACTAATTCTGGGACCACTGTGTCGAATAGGCACGTAAAATTACTCTTTAAAAATTATTTTGTTTGTGGTGGGAAGGAAACCGAAGCATTTCATTGGCGCTAGGCGTCGCATGAGAGACTTAGTAAGCAGTATTTGCCTGGGCTGACTCCAGTTACACGTTGCGAAAATGAAATTGCAAATATCAACCGAAACATCAGGGAAAATGTATCTAACGTCCCTGAGAGACATCCTGTATACGTAGCCACGAAAACCCCCGCGAATCAGACTCCAGAATACACATAGAACTTTATCGACTTCAATAAATCGATGAAATAACGGACAGATATTCAGTATACGAGTATGTTCCCGAATTATGACATTACCTGATAGTTAATCGCGAAGCCCTCCCACGACATTACATGATAACACCATCAAAGTCATTGATACCAGACCCTTGTGAAATACTTTACTCGAATACAGAAATATTAAACTCATTACTATACAAGTCCATCCTCTACGACTGACGTGAACGTTGTCGGTGCCAGTGTCTCAGTCCAGACAACGCTACTGAGCTGGTCAGCGACCGTTCGGCCACGAAGAATCATCTTTGCTAGACCTGCTTATTTTCTTGTATCCGCAGAAAGACGAACTTCTCTTTCTCGCTGAGTATCAGTTTGATGTATTACTCCCACATGGTCGCTCTTAGATTTTCCCAGTGGCAATATGAAAAAAATATCACTGACAATTCGGTCGCCCCAGAGATCGGTACCTCCTTTCAAATCTTAACGCTAGACGTTTGTACCAAGAGTCTGTATGTAGCACCTTCCTCCCCATTAAGGAATGCACTCTGACGTCACATAATACAGTCCATTATAATTTGTAGCGGACAAGTCTCTCGCCCCAAACTCCACAGCGCAGTTTGCAGGTGGATATTTCACACCACCTCCCTGGTTGTTTTTTCCATTAGTCTTCAGGACTGGTTTAATGCTGTCAGCAACGACTTCCTCCCCTGCGAAAACTTCATCTCAGGGAAGCAACGTCATCGTACAATCTTAATGATATCCTTTCATCCTGAGTTTTAGTCCCATTCCTGAATCTCTTTTTATTTCCGCTATTCATTCCCCGACGTACAATCTGCTAGAATGTTTTTTGTTTCTATTTCTTTATACGCTGAGTCATGGGGTACCTCCTAATATCGTGTTGGGCCTCCTTCTGCCCGGCGTAGTGTAGCAACTCAACAAGTTGTTACAAGTCCTCTACAGAAATATTGAAGTGTGCTACCTCTATAGTCGTTTTGTGCACGAACTGACCTCTAGATTATCTCCCATACAAGGTGCATTCAAGTTCTAAGGCCTCCGATTTTTTTTCTCCGGACTGGAAGGAGATAGAAACATGCGCATTGTTTTAAAATGAGGCCGCGTTCATTGTCAATACGTCCCAGAGATGGCAGCACCGTACGGCAGATGGAATTTTACCGCCAGCGGCGAGAATGACAACTGTTTTAAATACTTAAAATGGCGACGTTTTCCTTACTTAAACAGCGTGCAATCATTCGTCTTCTGAATTTGCGTGGTGTGAAACCAATTGAAATTCATCGACAGTTGAAAGAGACATGTGGTGATGGAGTTATGGACGTGTCGAAAGTGCGTTCGTGGGTGCGACAGTTTAATGAAGGCAGAACATCATGTGACAACAAACTGAAACAACCTCGGGCTCGCACAAGCCGGTCTGACGACATGATCGAGAAAGTGGAGAGAATTGTTTTGGGGGATCGCCGAATGACTGTTGAACAGATCGCCTCCAGAGTTGGCATTTCTGTGGGTTCTGTGCACACAATCCTGCATGATGACCTGAAAATGCGAAAACTGTCATCCAGGTGGGTGCCACACATGCTGACGGACGACCACATGGCTGCCCATGTGGCATGTTGCCAAGCAATGTTGACGCGCAATGACAGCATGAATGGGACTTTCTTTTCGTCGGTTGTGACAATGGATGAGACATGGATGCCATTTTTCAATCCAGAAACAAAGCGCCAGTCAGCTCAATGGAAGCACACAGATTCACCGCCACCAAAAAAATTTTGGGTAGCCGCCAGTGCTGGAAAAATGATGGTGTCCATGTTCTGGGAGAGCGAGGGCTTAATCCTTACCCATTGCGTTCCAAAGGGCACTACGGTAAGAGGTGCATCCTACGAAAATGTTTTGAAGAACAAATTCCTTCCTGCACTGCAACAAAAACGTCCGGGAAGGGCTGCGCGTGTGCTGTTTCACCAAGACAACGCACCCGCACATCGAGCTAACGTTACGCAACAGTTTCTTCGTGATAACAACTTTGAAGTGATTCCTCATGCTCCCTACTCACCTGACCTGGCTCCTAGCGACTTTTGGCTTTTTCCAACAATGAAAGACACTCTCCGTGGCCGCACATTCACCAGCCGTGCTGCTATTGCCTCAGCGATTTTCCAGTGGTCAAAACAGACTCCTAAAGAAGCCTTCGCTGCTGCCATGGAAACATGGCGTCAGCGTTGTGAAAAATGTGTACGTCTGCAGGGTGATTACGTCGAGAAGTAACGCCAGTTTCATCGATTTCGGGCGAGTAGTTAATTAGAAAAAAAATCGGAGGCCTTAGAACTTGAATGCACCTCGTACATATTCGATGAGATTCACGTTTGGCGATCAGGGTGACCAAAACTGTTGCTCGAATTGTCCAGAATTTTCTTAAAACCAATGACGAACAATTGTGGTCCGCTGACATGGCACATTGTCGTCAATAAAAATTTCATCGTTGTTTCGGAAGTCCACGAATGGCTCGAAATGGTCTCCAAATATCCAAACATAACAATTTAGTCAATGATGGCCTCAGTTCCAACCAGTCCATTCCATGTAAACACAACCCATACGATTATGGAGTCACCGCCAGCTTGCACAGTCCCTTGTTGGCAACTTCGGTCCATGGCTTCATGGGGTCTGCGTCACCCTCGAACCCTACCATCAGCTCTCATATGACCGGTCCACAGTTTTCCAGTCATCTAGCGTCCAGCCGTTACGGACACTCGTCCATGAGCGGCGTTGCAGGGGATGTCGTGCTGTTAGCAAAGGCACGCGCTGCCATAACCCATTAACGAGAAATTTCCCCACACTGTCCTCCGTTCGTCGTACGTCCCACATTGATTTCTGCAGTTATTTCACTCCCTGTTGCCTGTCTGTTAGCACTGGAAACTCTACGCAAACACCGCTGCTCCTGGTCGTTAAGGGAAAGTCGTCGGCCTCTGCATTGTCCGTGTGGGAGGTAAAGCCTTAGATTTATTAGTCTCGGCACACTCTTGACACTGAATCTCCGAATATTGATTTCCCCACCGATTTCCGAAATGGAGTGTCCCATGCGTCTAGCTCCAACTATCATTTGGCTTTCAGTGTCTGTCAATTCCCGTGGTGCAGCTATAATCACATCGGAAGTCTTTTCACATGAATCACCTGAGTCGCATGACAGCTGCGCAAATATGCTGCCTTTTATATCTCGCGATACTACCGGCATCTGTATAAGCTGGGCACAAACAGCTCCTATGGGGTTTCCCTGTGAAATAGGTCTTCGTCTGTCTCACTCGCACACTACAGCTCTTACGCCTGATCAGCCTGGACTCATTCAGCACAGTAGACGCCTGTGAATTTCCCCATCTCGTGGCGAATCTGCGCTCTTTGAGGCACACGGTCCTGGACGACAGCATTCGTTTCACAATTCCTGGAAGGCTGTCTCTTTCGGCCATATACTTAAATGAGAACGAAATGCTCGATAACTCACAGGCCTCATCGTGAAAGTGATGAGGATGGATGAGCGGGAGGAGTACCAACCGCGTAAAAAAAACCAGCTCTCACCTGGCCCAGGTTTTTAGCACCCTGTAAGAGATCCACGATAGAGTTACAATGAAGACTTCAACGGTGTGAAGGCCGGAAGAATGGATCCTGCAACGGCGGAACTAGCGGAAGAAGCAACAAATAGAAAAATCCACAACGAGTCTGACTCGTAACAAGTAGTAAAGTGGTTAGAGTCTGTTCACCAGAGGTGCAGTTGGAAACATGCTCTTCAGTGCTAATAACACTGAGTACTACCTTTAGGTGCCTTCAGGCGACTTGTTCCCCTAAGTCAACAAGAAATCAACAATGGAGACGCACTTTATGGGAGATTTTTCTCCAGTGAGCATCCAGTCTCCCATCTCCAAAGAAATGAACAGCAGGCATTCTGATTCTGTGGGCCTACAACACCGTGCAAAGAATGAGTCGGAGCATTCTGAAGCCTGCTTTAAACAATGAATCCATAAAATCAAACTCAGAAACATAAGTTACCAAGCCACTTTTAATGTAAATTTAGTCTTAAAAATAGGAAGTAAAACCTTAATAAAATTTCCAAAGGAATGAAGAAGCACTTCAAGAAACAAGATTTCCTGATGAATGTCCATTCGATTCAGAAGAATTCAGGATGCTTAAAGAAAAATCAGGAAAAAGAGTGATGGAAAATGTACCCCAAATTAGAACAGTTTTCATTGTAAACAAAAATATATTAAACTCAATAATAGAATTTAAATCACTTAATAAAAGACTTTCCACAGTAACATTTAAGTCGTCAAACTAAGTTTACATTATTTTACATACACATGCAACAGCAAATGAGAAAAACAAAACACAAAAGGAACAAACAGAAATTTTTTGGCAAACTGAGTCAAGCACCCTAGGTCACATTCCATCGAAAGACGCAGTATTACTACTTGGAGACTTTAATGTACAAATTGGCAACGAATGTCAGCACAAACCAATAGTAGGTAAATTCCTTGCGCATAAAACAACCATCGCAAACGGAGAAAAACTCTTAAGCCTAGTCAAGTAGTATAACATAGAACTAAAATCTTGTTGTGGTCTTCAGTCCAGAGAATGGTTTGATGCAGCTCTCCATGCTACTCTATCCTGTGCAAGCTTCTTCATCTCCCAGTACCTACTGCAACCTACATCCTTCTGAATCTGCTTAGTGTATTGATCTCTTGGTCCCCCTCTACGATTTTTACCCTCCACGCTGCCATCCAATGCTAAATTAGTGATCCCTTGATGCCTCAAAACATGTCCTACCAACCGATCCCTTCTTCTAGTCAAGTTGTGCCACAAACTTCTCTTCTCCCCAATCCTATTCAATACCTCCTCATTAGTTACGTGATCTACCCACCTTATCTTCAGCATTCTTCTGTAGCACCACATTTCGAAAGCTTCTATTCTCTCCTTGTCCAAACTGGTTATCGTCCATTTTTCACTTCCATACATGGCTACACTCCATACAAATACTTTCAGAAACGACTTCCTGACACTTAAATCTATACTCGATGTTAACAAATTTCTCTTCTTCAGAAACACTTTCCTTACCATTGCCAGTCTACATTTTATATCTTCTCTACTTCGACCATCATCACTTATCTTGCTCCCCAAATAGCAAAACTCCTTTACTACATTTAGTGTCTCATTTCCTATTCCTATTCCCTTATCATCACCCGATTTAATTCAACTAGATTCCATTATCCTCGTTTTGCTTTTGTTGATGTTCATCTTATATCCTCGTTTCAAGACACTGTCCATTCCGTTCAACTGCTCTTCCAGATCCGTTGCTGTCTCTGACAGAATTACATTGTCATCGGCGAATTTCAAAGTTTTTATTTCTTCTCCATGGATTTTAATTCCTACTCCGAATTTTTCTTTTTTTTCCTTTACTGCTTGCTCAATATACAGATTGAATAACATCGGGGATATGCTACAACTCTGTCTCACTCCCTTCCCAACCACTGCTTTCCTTTCATGCCCCTCGACTCTTATAACTGCCATCTGGTTTTTGTACAAATTGTTAATAGCCTTTCGCTCTCTGTATTTTATCCCTGCCGCCTTCAGAATTTGAAAGAGAGTATACCAGTCAACGTTGTCAAAAGCTTTATCTAAGTCTACAAATGCTAGAAACGTAGGTTTGCCTTTCCTTAATCTATTTTCTAAGATAAGTCGTAGGGTCAGTATTGCCACACGTGCTCCAACATTTCTATGGAATCCAAACTGACCTTCCCCGAGGTCGGCTTCTACCAGTTTTTCCATTCATCTGTAAAGAATTCGTGTTAGTATTTTGCAGCTGTGGCTTATTAAACTGATAGTTCCGTAATTTTCACATCTATCAACACCTGCTTTCTTTGGGATTGGAATTATTATATTCTTCTTGAAGTCTGAGGGTATTTCGCCTGTCTCATACATCTTGCTCACTAGATGGTAGAGTTTCGTCAGGGCTGCCTCTCCCAAGGCTGTCAGTAGTTCTAATGGAATGTTGTCTACTCCTGGCGCCTTGTTTCGACTTAGTGCTCTGTCAAACTCTTCACGCAGTATCATATCTCCTATTTCATCTTCATCTACATTCTCTTCCATTTCTATAATATTGTATTTCAGACCATCGCCCTAGTATAGACCCTCTATATACTCCTTCCACCTTTCTGCTTTCCCTTCTTTGCTCATAACTGGGTTTTCATCTGAGCTCTTGATATTCATGCAAGTGGTTCTCTTTTCTCCAAAGGTCTCTTTAATTTTCCTGTAGGTAGTATCTATCTTACCCCTAGAGAGATAAGCCCCTACATCCTTACATTTGTCCTCTAGCCATTTTGCACTTCCTGTCGATCTCATTTTTGAGACGTTTGTATTCCTTTTTGCCTGCTTCATTTACTACATTTTTATATATTCTCCTTTCATCAATTAAATTCATTATCTCTTCTGTTACCCAAGGATTCTATTAGCCCTCGTCTTTATACCTACTTGATCCTCTGCAACCTCTACTATTTCATCTCTCAAAGTTACCCATTCTTCTCTTACTGTATTTCTTTCCCCCATTCTTGTCAATCGTTCCCCAATGCTCTCCCTGAAGCTCTCTACAACCTCTGGTTCTGTCGGGTCCCATATCCTCAAATTCCCACCTTTTTACAGTTTCTTCAGTTTTAATCTACAGTTCATAACCGATAGATTGTGGTCAGAGTCCACTTCAGCCCCTGGAAATGTCTTACAATTTAAACCTGGTTCTTGAATCTCTTTCTTACCATTATATAATCTATCTGAGACCTTCCAGTATCTCCAGGCTTCTTCTATGTATGCAACCTTCTTTTATGATTCTTGAACCAAGTGTTAGCTATGATTAAGTTATGCTCTGTGCAAAATTCTACCAGGCGGCTTCCCCTTTCATTCCTTAATCCCATTCCATATTCACCTTCTACGTTTCCTTCTCTTCCTTTTCCTACTATCGAGTTCCAGTCACCCAAGGCTATTAAATTTTTGTCTCCCTTCACTACCTGAATAATTTCTTTTATCTCATCATACATTTCATCAATCACTTCGTCATCTGCGGTGCTAGTTGGCATATAAACTTGTACTACTCTGGTAGGCGTGGGCTTCGTATCTATCTTGGCCATAATAATGGGTTCACTATGCTGTTTGTAGTAGCTTACCCGCATTCCTATTTTCCTATTCATTATTAAACCTACTCCTGCATTACCCCTATTCGATTTTGTGTTTATAACCCTGTATTCACCTGACCAGAAGTCTTGTTCCTCCTGCCACCGAACTTTACTAATTCCCACTATATCTAACTTTAACCAATGCATTTCCCTTTTTAAATTTTCTAACCTACCTGCCCGATTAAGGGATCTGATATTTCACGCTTCGATCAGTAGAACGCCAATTTCCTTTCTCCTGATAACAGCGCCCTCCTAAGTAGTCCCCACCCGGAGATCCGAATGGGGGACTATTTTACCTCCGGAATATTTTGCCCAAGAGGACGCCATCATCATTTAACCATACAGTAAAGCTGCATGCCCTCGGGTAAAATTACGCCTGTAGTTTCCCCTTGCTTTCAGCCGTTCGCAGTACCAGCGCAGCAAGGCCTTTTTGGTTATTCTTACAAGGCCAGATCAGTCAATCATCCAGACTGTTGCCCCTGCAACTACTGAAAAGGCTGCTGCCCCTCTTCTGGAACCACACGTTTTTCTGGCCTCGCAACAGATACCCCTCCGTTGTGGTTGCACCTACAGTACGGCTATCTGTATCGCTGAGACACGCAAGCCTCCCCACCAACGGCAAGGTCCGTGGGGGAAGGAAACTAAAATCTACGTTCTTCAAAAAACTTCCTAGAAACAAACTGCGTCGGTATTACCAAACCCGATTTGTCGTGAAAAACAACTCATTGTAAAAGTTGTCAAGAGAGCCATTTTACATTCACACCACTACCTAGCCACCATGATTGGATCAATATTTAGAAAAAAGAAGCAATGAGAACCCAGAAATTTTGACCTCCAGAAGCTATCTGGAGAAAATGATTACAAGATGCAGTTGGAGAAAGGGATATTTAAATATTGGGCAGAACTTCAAAAAGACGTTATTGAGACTGCAAAAGAAACTATCGCTCTTAAAAAGAAAAGGAAACATGTTTGATGGAATGATGATTGTGACGAGTTAATTATAAAGAGATAACGTGTTTGGAATATCTGGAACGCAAATAAAAATGATGAGAATAGGAAAAAATTTATAGAAGCAAGGAAACCTGCATCAAAAGGTCTCAAAAAGATGAGAGTACAATACATAAAAGACCAACTAAAGTCAACTGAGATACACTTCAAGTAGAACAACAAATGAAACCTTTATAAAACGTTCAAAAATAGTTTAAAGAACTACACACCACCAAATTTACAGTTTACAGGCCCAGAAACACAAAAGCCTGTATACAATAGCCCAAATATCTGCAGAGTACTTGCGGACTATCTCAAAGAATTACACAACTGCGATCAACCGAAACAAGAATTTCATATTGATAATTTAACCCAAATACAACCAGACTCAAAGTCACTAACAATAGAGGAAATCAAAGATATCATAAAACAACTTAAAAGTAACAAAGCCTCAGGAGAAGACAATATTGTTGCTGAATTGTGGAAACACTCTAGTGGCAACATTATTCTTTGTCTAACAGAAGTAATGAAATTAGGACAACAAATCATTCATCAGAATGGACATCGGCATTAATACAGTCACTACATAAAAAAGGAAAGAAAACTGATCCTAACCATTATAGACAGATCTCTCTCCTACCAGTGACATATAAGATCTTTCAATGGCACTTTTAAAATGAGCCCACAACTAGGAGAGTATGAAGCAGGATTTAGGAAGGGAAGGCCTTGGGCAGAGCAAATATTCAATCTGAAGAAAGTAATAGAAATCAGGAAAAGCAGAAACATTAAATACGTGACAACTTTCGTAGATTCAAAAAAAGCATATGATGCAATTGATAGAAGTGCACTGAGCAACATTTTAAAGGAATTTGGACTTGGCACTAAAGCAACATAAGTAAGTAAAATAACTTTAACAAACACAAAATCAAAAGTAAAAGTTGTAGAGGGAACGTTTTAAATGCACCTTAGAGAACGTAGGGAGAAAATCGAGAAAAACTAATAATACTAAAGGAATAAACCCAAATAAAATCACCATAGATTATCTAGGTTTTGTAAATGAATTAGTGTTAATTACTGACTCACTGGATAGTGCCAAAGAACAAATCATAGAACTACAGATAGAAGCAGACAATATAGGACTAAAAACATTGTTTGAAAAAAACACATATCATGACAAATATCAATGATTTACCTCCAAATCTTGAGCTTCAGAAGAAAACAACATCTAAAACAAACTGCTTTAACTACCTAGGAGAATGGATAACAAGCAACACAAAAAATAACCATAGAAAATGGAAGACATAAAATGGAAAGGGCATTCCAAATGGCAAAAAATATATATATTAAAAAAACCTTTGTCCTGCAACACAAAAGTAAGATAATATTAAACAGTGGTAAGGCCTGGAACACTGCAGCAGAAACACTCAACTAACAAGATTCATGGACCTGAAAAACTGGAAAAAGTTGAAAGAAGAATTGTAAGGAAAATACTGGGACTTAGAAGTAATACTAATGTTGACTATCAATTAAGATTAAACAGAGAGCTGTGTTTGAAAATGGAAAAGTTAGATGATGTAATAAGAAAAGGAAGGCTGCAGTTCTATGGCCACCTATACGGAATGGATAATAACAGACTAACAAACTTACTAAACAGCTACAGATCCTGATATTGACAAAGATATGAAAAACACAAGAATTAGAATGGATATAATAGATAACAAAGTAATTTTTAGAGAAGCAACACAAAGGCAGGATCTCAGGAAGGAAGAGGTCTGCAAAAGGGAGAAAGTGGACCCAGGAAGAAAAGGACCGACATTCTCAAAGGATAAAGGAAGTCTGGGAGCAACGAAAACTAAATACAAAGAAGAAAAACCAAATTTGATTTATTTTACCCTTCAAAAGGGTCATTTGAATAAATAATTAAGTAAAAAGTGTATTAATGTTGACAAGTCAAAACCAGCCTGGAAAATGTTTAGAAATGAGACACGCGATAAGTTATCCAATTTAATGAGTAGAAATAGTCTTTACAGAAGATGTTAGAAATGGCCCTCGTTTACGTCGAACAGTTTGAGGCTCATCAAACTGTCGGACACTCAGAGTACCTTAGCCTAAGGAGCGGTGGCAACAGCGTTTTTATTGTTCTGCTGCAGTTTCTCTAGGGTGTGAGGATTGTCCGAATATACCATACCAGGTCGTCCTACAAGTAAAATAGATACAGCGGGACAAAGACGATCACGAAGACCAATAGATTTTACTGCCTTTATTAATTTTCTTTTCCTCGCCGAGAATTTCATGACCTCACGCCAAAGTTGCACGTGCGGTGTGTGTGCAGTTGGTTCATCTTGCTGTCGTTCATTTCTTTGATGTCTAAATCACGTTGTCAGGAAAAGCTGTGAACACCTTTCACAACAGATTTATTTTGGCCGTTTTGTGTGCGTGTTTTATTGTGTTAGGTAATTTCATCTATTTAAAACTTTTGGCATTGTATTCAAATTAGTTGCCGGTAAAATTACATATGCTGTGCCATCCCTTTAGAGTTGCCTGTAAAGTGAGAATGACTGGTTTCACATCGACGTATTTATTACTGAGCAAATGAGACGTCACTCACAGTGTGCGTTTAAAACAATAAAACGCTCAGGTAAACAGTAAACTCGAATAGCTGAGAAGCTATCTGCCTCATAACGATGCCAGATCCTAAGTTCAATAAGTACTGTTCATAGCGGTGCTCATCTTTTGTTGCGTATGCAATGAGTAAACATTTTCAGTAGAGGCATTACAGTAAAACTGGCTCATCTTTGCATTCCTTAACTAGTCTCTAGGAAATTAAATGTTGAATTTCCACATTAAAAAAGAATTGTGTAACAATTCTGTGGAACTTTAACTTCAACACAATTTCTGCAAGAATTAAATTTTACTGTTAAATAAAATGTTTTCTTGATGTTCAATAACTGATTCATTTTCATTTGACTCTGTCTTACTAAGTTCTGCTGCATGTTGTTTTTTGACGTCGATTCCATAACAGCAACGTGCCTACACTCTTCAGTACATTACATTTTAATGACATGTGTACCTAATGTCCTGTACTTCACAGAAAAACATCGATTCTGAAGAACAATGCCAACTGAAATAATGCAATCTAGACTATAACTTGGTTGCTGTCATACAGATAATTCTTGTGCAAGAAACAATCGAAAAGAAGTTTCGTAATAAATTAAATAATACATTGTAGTTAGCTAAAATTTTGAATACAAGAGTGGAATCGCATGAAATTTTGATTACAGTATAATTACGGTCGCCAGCTGAAAAGTTAATAAATATTATAATCATTGGTTATTAACTGAAACCGGCCGGAGTGGCCGAGCGGTTCTAGAGCAAACACTCACGACCATTTTACCGTAAGTATTACTTCAGAATAGTTTGTAATAATATCACTAACTGACAACAATCACTTTTCCAACATCGACGTTATGAAAATCAGAGACACAAGAAATATTTACAAACATACTAAGAAAATTATAATATTTATTTTAGACAAAATTAAACGTTCACTTTACTTTTCCAGCATATTGAAATTACTTTTATTTTGTATTGTTTTTATTTAGTTACTTATACGATGCAGTAGAACTATTACAACGCATACTGTTCGTTAAAAAATTGTTACTGTATCTAGTTCATGAAATGACTGAATTTATGTTGACTTATAAGTGTAATTAAATTTCTCTCAGTTGAAATAACATCTCTTTTATGTATGATACACACGGCAATAATAGTGAAAAGTGGATGCCCCTGATGGTTATTGATATTGTATAATCAGTACGACTCAAGTCAATTAAAGTTTAACTAAAAACTCTCTAGTGTTTAAAATACTGGCAAACCGTGTACACAACTGGTTCTATCTGACTTTGTGGCTAGTTGCGGATGGTAGACCGGAATTCATTCTATGGCAATAATTAATGGCAATAGGTTATTCTCCAACAAAGAGCAACTTTTCTTAACTCTGTCCACACTGTACCCTTTCTCCAATACTTCCATTACCAATTCTTCTGGCGAGCTTTCTACTCTGACCAGATGTATTTGTGCTCCTCCATTTGCAATTCCTTGCCATGCTTGAAACTGCATTTTGACAACGTACACCCCATTATGCACTTGAGGGCCGCCACTCCGCGTGCATGCTTCATCACCGATGACTTGCAACTCACCACTGCTTCTCTCTCTGAACACGCTCTTGCCCAACATTATTATTGCTATACTTGAAGCATATTCTTTTGATATGAGACTATACAAATCTCCTAGACTTTGCCAGAGTTTCTACCACAAAGTTTCACAATATTATTTTCCAATAGTTCTTCATTTTCATTACAATACAGTTTTTTAAGCAGTGGACGCTGACAAAATTAATAAGTATATGCACAGCCAAGAAATTATTTCAAAATTACAGAATTAATTAACTGAGAACTGCGAGGCACTATATTGTAGTATTATATGCTCTCCTGATTAAAGACCAAATGTGGCGTAAGAGTCACTAATTTTCTTAAGGAATCCGCGCTTTGATGGAAATACCTCATGATGGGATTGGTGAAGAGTTTCACCTAGCATAACGAAGACAATTGAGAGGACAGGTGACTTCATGCTCTTATGAGTGATCAGGGGAAGGTTGACAGCAAGTTAATTTATGGGAGATGCCATCCGGGTTTTTGGATTATCTTTTTTTTTAACGTGAAAATAGCTTCAGCACTGTGACAGGACTCACAGAGAAGGCTGCTGCGTATCTTTCGTAATCGTCTGCCATAAGAAAACATGTCGAAGCTTATTGCAGATATGAAGCACTATTATTAAAAGAGCAACTACAAAACAAGCCGGAGGTTTAGTTTGTGCCTGGAGTGCTATAAGGTCACTTTTCCTTACACGAGCTTTATAAGTAAAAGTTCGCCTCAGCTGATAACAAGCTAAGAAAGGGCGTTTTGGACTAATGAATAATATAGTAAATATTAGCATTCTAAATATTTTTAATTCCTTCACCGTCTGAGTCATCAAGTACTGAATTGTGCTTAAGACGATATTGTATAGAAATCTAGTTTATTTTGTTCCTTTGCATTACACGTAGTCATACAGGGAGAGAATGCCATTCTGAAAGTCGTCGGTGGTACTTCCACCGCGAAGCCACAAAGCCACTTTCATTCTACCTGTGGATAACTGGTGGCTGGCTCTGAGCACTATGGGACTCAACTGCTGAGGTCATAAGTCCCCTAGAACTTAGAACTACTTCAACCTAACTAACGTAAGGACAACACACACACCCATGCCCGAGGCAGGATTCGAACCTGCGACCGTAGCGGTCACGCGGTTCCAGACTGTAACGCCTATAACCGCACGGCCACTCCGGCCGGCGGATAACTGGTGACTCCAATCTTACAGCCTGTGGCGTATATATATATATATATATATATATATATATATATATATATATATATATATATATATATATATATATATTCGGTGCCTACATTGTCACGTCTTTCAGTGTCACACAAATTTTCATTTTTAAAGGGGATCACTTAAGACTATTTCCCTGGGTTCTCCCCTCAAATTTCTCCCTCATATCAAAAAATTGTCGTCTGATGTATTACAAACTGAAAAATAGATTCCTTTTGAAGCACAGTTTCGTATATAATTTATATTCAAAACTTTACACCTGTGTCACAGAACAAATCCTACATCGAGAATACTTTACACAAGTTTAAGGGAAGAAATGCTTCCGATAATTATTACAGTATTTAAAGAACATCAAAATATGAACAGGCTGAAATGAACAAACAGTACATGAGACTATGTTAATCAATTCAACTGTAAAAAGCTAAGGAGCATATTATTAGGAAAATGAGAAATATGCAAAAGTGAAACCAGAATGGCTGAGAGAGACCACAATAACATGAGCCATAAACGAATAAGAGCTAAGCACCTAAGCAGCTAAGCAAATAAGAGAATAGGCAAAAATGAGATGCCAACAAAATGAGAGCTGGCCGAACTCCGGCGGCACTTATATACGGTTGCGCTCGTGGCGGCACCTCGCGGCCCGTACGCAACACGCGCGCCTGCGATCGCAATGCACTCTTAGCGTTCGCGGCGGCGTCTAGAGGCCTGTACGCAAGTTGTGCGATTGCTGTCGCAGGTCGTCCCTTAATCTATGATGTTACGTGGCCCCCAATGTGGAAGGCGGTTAATTTATTAAATGCCTGACACTTTTTGTCAGTTTACTCCGACCGCAAAATTTTACTTTAAATTTTCAAATTATTATCCCTTTTTCTACCACCTTTACATTCAGTGGTTCACAAAATAATCATTGATTATCACATATAATGATATAAATACAAAACATTTTAGTCATATTTCAAAAGTATGACGACAGTAATACAAAACATTTTATTATATATTCTTCTACCTCTATTGAATAGAAGATATTGTACAATATTTCAGTTGATGCTTTGGTGTAAATATTTAATTATTTTACAGGTTTTATTTAATTACAAAAGCTGTAATGATTAACAGGCATTTACACTGTTTAAAAATTCATTGTATATACATTGTGACATCTACTGTACATGGAAACGTCTGGAAATCGTTTATTTAGATGAAATTTTTCTGTAGTGTACTTCGTTAACTTCGAAGGTAGTACTTTAAAAATATGTATAGAAATATATAGCACACACACATAGATCTATCCAACCTTTCGCATCGAGAAGTTATTTTTCAAAAAGAATATACGTCAGGTTGGCTCGAAAGACCCCAAATTATCCGAGTCCTTCGAGTAATGATGTTCAACAGACATAAATTTCAAATATGTAAGGTAACATTTGTATATCCTTATCCTTTCCAATTTACTGGCTATTGTCATAGTTTGAGTGTGGTTAAAGAAGTAGTCCAATAGCACCTAGAAGTTTTGAATATAGCCCTTTTTGTTAAGGTCATCGGGTCAAGCAATGGTGTATCACTCATTGTTGATAGGGTACATCGTTTACCTGTCCTATGACTAAGATATTTTCTTTTGTTTAGACATAAAAACGTAAATACAATTTCTTGCATTTTATGTACATTATACATATTTCCCTAATGAGATTTTCACTCTGCAGCGGAGTGTGCGCTGATATGAAACTTCCTGGCAGATTAAAACTGTGTGCCCGACCGAGACTCGAACTCGGGACCTTTGCCTTTCGCGGGCAAGTGCTCTACCATTTGAGCTACCGAAGCACGACTCACGGCCGGTACTCACAGCTTTAGTTCTGCCAGTATCTCGTCTCCTACCTTCCAAACTTTACAGAAGTTCTCCTGCGAACCTTGCAGAACTGGCACTCCTGAAAGAAAGGATATTGCGGAGACATGGCTTAGCCACAGCCTGGGGGATGTTTCCAGAATGAGATTTTCACTCTGCAGCGGAGTGTGCGCTGATATGAAACTTCCTGGCAGATTAAAACTGTGTGCCCGACCGAGACTCGATCTCGGGACCTTTTCCTTTCGCGGGCAAGTGCTCTACCAACTGAGCTACCGAAGCACGACTCACGCCCGGTACTCACAGCTTTACTTCTGCCAGTATCTCGTCTCCTACCTTTCATATCAGCGTACACTCCGCTGCAGAGTGAAAATCTCATTCTGGAAACATCCCCCAGGCTGTGGCTAAGCCATGTCTCCGCTTTATCCTTTCTTTCAGGAGTGCTAGTTCTGCAAGGTTCGCAGAAGAGCTTCTGTAAAGTTTGGAAGGTAGGAGACGAGATACTGGCAGAAGTAAAGCTGTGAGTACCGGGCGTGAGTCGTGCTTCGGTAGCTCAAACGGTAGAGCACTTGCCCGCGAAAGGCAAAGGTCCCGAGTTCGAGTCTCGGTCGGGCACACAGTTTTAATCTGCCAGGAAGTTTCGTATTTCCTTGTTTCTTTGCCCTTTTTGGACTTATTACTACTCAGAATTTAAGTACTACCAATTATAGGTGCTACGAATTTAGTGCGACTGTTATTGTGTTGTTTTGCTTATCTTCACAAAACTATTAGCTATAGTCAACATCGTTCTAGTAGTTTATATTCACACGACTCCGTTTTTTTTTTTTTTTTGCGTCTCATGTCTAGTCTCAAACTATATATATATACAAAATAGTACATATTCATATCTATTAAAAGGAAAAAAGGAGAGAAAAGTATTCCTGAATGAGTGCAAGTAACTTATCTTTCATGAATTACAAGTTGAAAGGACTTGCCTCTTCCGAGTCTTTTCTTGTATTGATGTGCATATAGAGAACCATAAGTCTTATAAGATTTTGTCTCATGCTATGTTTTCACTATTTGTGACCTAATTGTCATGTTATATTAGGAACAATTTTACAGTTGGTCTTATATTTATTTAGTACTTATTTTAAAGAATAAAAGCATTTTATGTTGTTCCTTACACTACATTATCCTCATTCCTTTGCATTAGAAATGTTTGTTTTATCAACATTTTACCAGAAGCATCTTTACAAATTTCTACATGACACACTTAAATTTTATATAGAAAATGTGCTACCTTGATACTACATTATTTCTGTATAACTTCCTGTACTTTCACATGTCACATGATATAATCAATTTTTAGGTGTTGTACTTCAAAAAAAAATTTTTTTCTTATGAGTGTAGGAAACATCTTTAGACAGTTAACGTGTTTAGCTGAAAATTTGAATAAAACAGTGAAAAAGCAAATTTATTAGTAGCAACAATCGATGTTCAGTCCAAGATGGTTATCTGTACAGTCATTCTAGTTTTTTTAAATCGATATACTTTTTAATGTCTTGATGGGGATATAGTCCCTTTTGTTTAAGTGTACCGGGATACACTAACAGACACACACCGGGATGGGGTATATTATCTATTAAAGAAGATCCATTATATAATAACTGCCACTTTTCATTCTTTTTTGACAATACTGACGATTTCACATGACTTCTAATCAGGACTTTATCACCGACTAAGAATGTTCTTTTCCCAGTTAGTATATTATCAAAATATTTCTTCCCCAATTGTGCTTGGTGATTTAGAAAAATGGTCACCTGCCTGATCTTTTCGTCGAAAGAGATGCTCTGATTTGCATGTTTCGGCCAAATTTCTGTCCACTCATTTTGTTCAGACTTTTTAAACATGAGCTCTTCTGGAGTGTTGTTTGTCGCCATATGCGTAAGATTATTTACAATTTCCTGAAATGGTTTTACATAACTGACCCAAGCAGTGTGGTTTTTATGGCAATATGTCCTTACAAATCTATTAAACTCACGAAATACCCTTGCTACGGGGTTCGCTTCCGGATGAAATTTGGACACAAGTATTTGCCTCATTTATAGAGCGGCCAAATATCTTTTCAACGTGGATGAGGTAAATGTGGTCGCATTGTCTGACAATATAGCTTGCGGTTTTCCCACGTGCGGTATAAAATCAGCAATTAATTTTCAAGGTATGGAAGAGCTTTTGGCCGACTTAAGAACATAAATCTGAGGTACTTCGTAAAAACATCGAAAAATGCCACTAAGAATTTTGCACCACCCCTAGCTACTGGGAATGGCCCGCAAACATCGACTGCTAAAATCTGCAATGGAGAGTCTGGTAATATTGGATGTAGTTCACCTTTTCCCCAGATATTTATGCTTTCGCCTTTTGACAAATTACACAAGTGCGAATCAAGTTCTGGACTTTCTTTCTAAGATTGGGGAAATAACATGTCCTAATTTTATTAGCACACTTAATAACCCCAAAGTAGTGCCCACAGGTGTTATGGGTATACCATATTAATCGGTCTAGACAATCAACCGGAATTCATATGTACAACTTTTCAGATGCAGGATTCTTCCTATAAAATAGCACTTGTTTTTCAAATCTATAATGGTTGCTGATTTTTGGATTACGACCTCTCAATAGCTCCCGTTTAACCGAGTTCCACCGAGGGTCGGCATCTTGCAATGCTGCTACATTTTTACCTAGGTCAACAAAATACTGTCTATTTGCCTCATCTTTCATTAAAAACACGTTAAATTCCGATGTTAGATCTGAGGATGGGGAATATTCGGTTAGTCCTTGGGGCATCCGAGATAAGGCGTCAGCAACAATGTTGTCCTTACCACTGATATACACTATCTCGTAACTGTATTCTTCCAAAGCAAGAGACCACCTGGCAAGTTGTGCATGTAGGAGTTTACAACTACGCAAAAAGCTTAGCGCCTTATGATCGCAGTAGACTTTGGTATGTGCGCCAGCTAATTAATAATGGAATTTTCGGAACGAGCACAGAATGGCAAGTAGTTGCAATTTTGTAGTATAGTAAGATCGTTCACATGAGGTTTAAGTCCGACTCGCGAATGCAATTGTGCAAAAGGTGGGTTGTCCATCAATATTTTGAACTTGGAACTGACATGATCCTAATCCCACATTGGATGCGTCTGCATACAAACAAAATTCAATACTCATATCAGGATGATAAAGTAATTTTGCATTTAATAAAGCCTCTTTGATTTTTTCAAAATCTGACTGGCATTCCGGAGACCAATTCCAGTACGTATTCGTTTTGGGAAGACGTAACAACGGCTCCGCATTTAGTATTTGATTTGGAACATATCGGCGATAGAATGATGCCAGTCCCAGAAAAGCTTTTAATTGCCGTTTTGTTCTGGGCACTGGAAATTTCGGTATGGCATTCAATTTTTCACTATCTGGCAGGATACCATACGAATCAATCATATGGCCCAAAAATTTAATTTTCTCTAGTGCAAACTTCGATTTACACAGATTAGCTATAATACCAGCATGCAAAAACTTATTTAATACATTCACCAGTATTTCCATATGTTCCTCCCAACTATTTATGGCGATTAAAATGTCGTCTACAAACAGTGATATCTTACTCACAAGTTCGGGACCCAACGCTTCAGCAAGTGCCACAATAAAGACACCTGACCTTATATTTAAACCAAATGGTAAAACTTTGAATTGACAACTTCTTCCTGCGTGAATGAAGGCTGTATATTTCCTAGATTGTGCCGAAATAGGAATTTGCCAGTAGGAAGCTCGGAGATTGAGGCTAGAAAAATATTTTACGCCATGATATCTCTGTATCAATTCGTTTATACTCTCGGGCCTTGTTCTCGCCGGTATTATAATTTTATTGATTTCTCTTGCGTCGAGAACTAGTCGTACTTGTCCATTTGGTTAGTCTACAGCAAGTAAGGGGCTCAAATAGGGACTGTCAGATGGTTCTATGATGTTCCATGCAAGCATCTTTTGAATTTCATTACTAACTGCGTTTCTTTTTGTCCATGGTACTTGGTACGAACTATGACAGATGGTTTTATGTGGCATGACACTCGTCCTATATTCATATCCCCTTATCGCACCAGGGTTTTCTTCGAATACTCGTTCGTATTTCACGATAACCTTAAACAACTCAGAACGCTGCTCTGACGACAGCTGAGCAGATTCAGAGACTATTTTTAACATTTGTTCATGTCGGTCAGATTTTATTTCTTGAACCTGATTCCCTGCCATGTGTGTCGGTTATCCTCAGTAATTTTAGAGAGACCATTTTCTGTTTGACCTTCAACTCACATATCCCGTTAGAAAAGTCGATCTTTGCGTCCTTTTATTGCAAATATAAAACGCTAAAACACAGTCCACTATCAGCGCATCAATTATGAGGAACGTGAATTCAATCGCTACATTTCCGAATTCTATCTCTAATTGAGCTTGTATTTTCATGCTTCTACTTCTCCCTCCAGTCGCTCCCAAAACCCTACAACTGCTAACCGGCAATATTGGCACCCGTTTTGCTTTATTGGTCTGTCTAAATAAGTCCATAGAAATCACATTAATATCAGACCCAGTATCAAATATTGCGTTCACTGAAATACCTTCGATTAATATTTTAACGGCAGGTTTTATAACTGTCAGATAATTGGTGCTGTATTTAGTGTCCTCGTTATACAATTCATTTCTCATGTCAGTGCCACCATTGTACTTACCATTTTTAATCTTAAATCAGAATCGTCCCTATCTCGTCCACCTGCCTGCACTTCGGGACTTAATGCGGCGGTAATGTGTTTTCCGCTGGCTGAGAAATCGGCCGCATTTCGATATCATTTACTTCATCGAATACTAATGGTGGCGGATGCTGTCGCCACTTTTGATTTATCGGGTTTTGTGTCTGGGTATTCTGTCTCCCTTTGATTTCTGTTTTGTGTCGTTTCGTTATTATTGTAGTATCCTGGAGTGAATCTACGTTCCTGCCTCCTATCTGCAGTACCTCGTTCCCACCGGCCTGTTCTACCGTAGTCGTACGCGTTGTTATTGTCTTGGCTTTGGTACGCTAAGCTGGGTTCTGTGCCAGCCGGCTCGCGACGCTGAATATTTCCATTCCTCCACGACTGACTGTGATTTAGAGATCTTGCCCGCACATCCTCCTGCATCAAATCAATTGCATCTAGGATGGGCATAAACTCATCAATGTTTGTGTCTGGGGCGTGAATTAATTTTTCGCGTACATCAATAGGCACCTTACTCTTAAGAATGCACAACAAATCTTCATGCAGAATTGGCTCGTCCCAGTATTTCGTTTTATTCAGATACTTCTCGAAATACTTTCGGAGCGTTCCTTTGCTATAACTTAACTGTTCGGGGTTTAATATAGCCTCACGAAGTCGTTGCTGTACACCTAAAGACTAATATTTCGCGAGAAACCCTTTTTCAAACTCGTCATATGTGGTGTTGTGGATTGGCAAGACAGCCAATCCACAATGGACGGGAGACCGAAAGGCACGCGTTTAAGCTCACGCAGGATGGCGTTAGGTCTGGAACAGGACAAGTAATGAATACTAGCAAATAAAGTACGTAGCTTCTGGAATACTTAACTTTAATCCATAATTGGTGAACATCGGTCTTGACGGTACATGTATCACAAGGTAAATAGCAAATGATAATGGCGCCTTGCTAGGTCGTAGCAAATGACGTAGCTGAAGGCTATGCTAACTATCGTCTCGGCAAATGAGAGCGTAATTTGTCAGTGAACCATCGCTAGCAAAGTCGTCTGTACAACTGGGGCGAGTGCTAGGAAGTCTCTCTAGACCTGCCGTGTGGCGGCGCTCGGTCTGCAATCTCTGATAGTGGCGACACGCGGGTCCGACGTATACTAGCGGACCGCGGCCGATTTAAAGGCTACCACCTAGCAAGTGTGGTGTCTGGTGGTGACACCACATTCCTCCCCCGCAAATCGGCGTACGATTGTGTTATAAGGCTTCCGCCCGCCGTGGGGAGGATCCCATGGTGACATATGCGACGAGGTCGGGAGCCTAACAACAGGCGAGGCTGTGCCACCCGCACTCTGCCATTCGGTACGAGGGGAGCTAGGAAACGCCTGAAAACCTAGTCCAGGGTGCACGCCAACATGCGGTGTATGCGCCCGTAGAGAGACAGGAGGGGCCGAATGGTCGACCTCCATCGGGTCAGGGCACCCGACGGGCGAAGACGCCATGTGGTCCGGAGCGGACAAGAGTTCCTTGTCGGAGGACAGCTGGTCGCGGGAAGCGATCGGCGGCGCGTGACCCAGGGAGGCGCCCGGCGGCTGCAGCGAAGCGTCCACTGCGGGCGTTGCCGGCGGGAGAACAAGCGGCGGCGGCGGCGGCGCGTCGCCATGGGGCAAAATGGAAGGCAGCGTCGGTAACACCTGGGGCTGAGGCGTGGCGCACATAGCGATGATAATAATTGATTTTTCACAGCACACTCTGTAGCTGCTTCAAATTTTGCGGCGAAGGCAAGTCTTGTATGGCACGGAGGTGCTCTGGACTGGGATGTATGCCTTGGGCATTGATTACATGTCCCAGATAGGGTAAGTCACGAGCAAAAAACACACATTTGTCCTTCCGCAAGCGAAGACCATTTTGTCGCAAGACCTGACATAATGTTCTGAGATTGGCTAAATGTTCTTCTTCCGTCTTTCCGGAGATCACAATATCGTCCAGATAGTTTGCGGCAGTAGGGACTGACGCACAAACAGTTTGTAAATATTGCCGAAACAATGCAGGGGCGGATGCACACCCGAATGGCAGTCTTTTGAATCGATACAAACCCAAGATGCGTGTTAACCACCAAAACGCGCTGGGATTCTTCGTCCACCGGTATTTGCAAGTACGCATCTGCTAGGTCCAACTTCGAAAAATATTTACCCGGGCACAGTTTGTCAAAAAGATCTTCCGGGCGGCGTAAAGGAAAAGTTGCAATCACTAGTTGTGGATTCACTGTTGCCTTGAAGTCCACACAAAGTCTCAATATTCCGGAAGGTTTTGGCAAAATTACTAAGGGTGATGCCCAGAGAGAAGCCTGCACACGTTCAATCACACCTTGTGATTCCAAATCGTGTAATGTTCTTGTGACCTCACCACGCAATGCGTAGGGAACATTGCGCGCTCTGAAAAATTTCGGTTGCGCGTTTACTTTCAGTTCCAAATGTGCTTTATAGTTCTTAGCGCAACCAAGGCCCGGTGCAAAAATGTCTGCAAACTCTTCACATAGACGAGAAACACTGTCTGAAGGCACAGTCTGGTTCACTGATAGGACCTGATTGACTATAGACAAGGAAACAACTGAAATAAATCTAAACCAAACAAGTTCACTGCAGAAGAAGAACGAAGGACGTACAATGACACAAGTTTTGTTTGTCCTTTGTATGTTGCAAGAAGGCTGCACTGTCCTAACACAGGGATTGCTTGTCCTGAATAACTACTGAGCTTAACATTTGCTGCACGCAATGGAGGTGTGCCCAGCTGTTTGTACGTGTCGTGATTGATCAGTGAAACTGCAGCTCCGGTATCGAGCTGGAATGGTATGACTTTGCCGTTAATGTCCAAGTCTACAAAAAGTTTATTGTACTGGTGACGACAAGAGCGACTGTCTCGTGCAACGTGAACAGACACTGGTACAGAAGCACTTGCGACTTGACGCGATTTCCGGCGATGTCGACGTACACTATTTGTGGGACGAACACAGTCACTGTTAGAGAGAGTGGCACTGGGCGGAGTGGAATTAACGACATGAATTTCCATGGGCGAAGGTTCACAAGCCTGAGTATTCTTGGTTCGATTCCGATTCCGGCGCGAAGCAAAGGGCCTGGAATGGTTGTGAGTGTCCGATCTGAGCTTTTTCTGGCAAACACTCTGAACATGTCCTCGTTTATTACAGAAAAAGCAAATAGCTTGGCGTGACGGGCAATTCTCACGCGAATGTCTAGTAGCACACTGTGGGCATGATTTTAGCACTGCATTTGCTTGCTTGCGCAGCACACGTGGCGGAGAGCTTGGCGGCAGCTGCGCGGATGGGCGCGAGGGCTGTTTACTGTTCCGTGTAGCTCGCCCGGCGGGCCGGTTAATGTGACACACGGCTGGTGAAGTTTCAAATGATTCCTGAGCAAAGTCAAGTGTGTCTTGCTGATCCAAAATGTCCATCACTTGTTGAAGGGAGGGATTGACTAGTTTCAAAATCTGTTCCCTTATACGAACATCAGAAACGTTCTGTGCAATTGCATCACGCACCATAGTATCTGAATAAGGAAGTCCACATTCACACTCAAAAGCACAATCCCTAGTAAGGCCTTGCAAAGTTGCAACCCACTCCCGATTAGTCTGACCAGCCGTATGTTTTGTACGAAAGAAGGTATACGTTTTTGCAACGACATTGACTGATTCTTTGAAATATGCATCTAATGCAGACAAAATTTCGTCGTAGGACAGAGTTGCTACGTCGCGTTGGGGAAATAATTTGACTATCACACGGTACGTGGCCACTCCGGCGCAAGAAAGGAGAAAAGGCTGCCGCTCATTACCTTGAATTCTGTAGGCGGCGAGATGGAATCCAAATTGGCGTGACCACTCCGTCCAGCTTTCCAGTGCAGCATCAAACAGACGAAAAGGTGGTGCAACAGCGTGTTGTGGCTGCGGTAGCGGTGGAGCGGCGGCTGCCGCATCGTTTTGCATTGCACGTTGACCCTGGATGAGCTGTTCAAGGGCATCCAATAAGGCCTGCGTCTGCTGATTCTGCAAGCGATAAAATTCGGACAGTACATCTGGAGAGTGTGGCGAAGCCATGACAAGTAAAATAGGGGCCAGATCAAGACGAACGCAAAATCCTCGGCGCCAACTGTTGCGGACTGGCAAGACAGCCAATCCACAATGGACGGGAGACCGAAAGGCACGCGTTTAAGCTCACGCAGGATGGCGTGAGGTCTGGAACAGGACAAGTAATGAATACTAGCAAATAAAGTACGTAGCTTCTGGAATACTTAACTTTAATCCATAATTGGTGAACATCGGTCTTGACGGTACATGTATCACAAGATAAATAGCAAATGATAATGGCGCCTTGCTAGGTCGTGGCAAATGACGTAGCTGAAGGCTATGCTAACTGTCGTCTCGGCAAATGAGAGCGTAATTTTTCAGTGAACCATCGCTAGCAAAGTCGGCTGTACAACTGGGGCGAGTGCTAGGAAGTCTCTCTAGACCTGCCGTGTGGAGGCGCTTGGTCTGCAATCTCTAATAGTGGCGACACGTGGGTCCGACATATACTAGCGGACCGCGGCCGATTTAAAGGCTACCACCTAGCAAGTGTGGTGTCTGGCGGTGACACCACATGTGGAACATTTTTCAACGACTTCAGTGGCCCACAAGGCCGCATCATTTAAAATGAATCCACTTACGTAACGCATCTTTTGTAATTCCGACCATTTTGTGGGTAACACGCCACGAAAAGAACGAATAAATACTACTGGATGCACCCCACGCATGTCCAGTGAGAATGACTGACCCCTCCTGTGTTTGATAATGTTTTCCTACATAATGACATTTACATAAGGTGTCGTAGCCCCCGGTAATGAATATGATTCCTGATCCTGAGTTACCTTAGAATTTACTTCAGTGGCTTGCCCCCGCTTTTGTATACTAGCATCTACTACGTTCTCTCCATGTGTCGGCGTGGAAACATCACTCTTGACTATCTCTTTAATATCGGTTAGTTCATTATTAAATTTGTTTAATTGCTCATTTACTCCCCTTCGTCATTGAGATAATTCCTGAGTAATTTGCATTTTTACTTCAGAAATGTGAGCAATTGGATCTATCGATTGCCTTTCTTGTTCTTTTGAAATGGAATTTACGGCTTCCTTTACCCGAGAATCTATTTCTACAGATATTTCCGGATGCTTTAATGACAATTCGTCGAGTATCGTAGACAACTGATTTACTATGACCTCGAGAAGGCCTTGATTTCCCTTTAAGTGTTTTACATCCGAATTTAAGTCTCTGAGCGCGTCCTCGTGTTCGCGTCTGAGATTTATTATTTCTTGAGCGATTTGTGTTTGATTTTGAGAAATTTGCCCTATCTTACGAGACATTTCGCCTTCTTGTGCCGACACTGATTCCTGACTTTTATGTATGTCATCTACTCGTGTATGTATGTCATCTACTCGTATCGACACGGCTTCCTGTTTTTTATTCATCACACCTACTTGAAAAAATATAGCGGAGATGGTACTCGTCATGATTCGTAATTGCTTTTGTATACTGGAAAGATTTTCAGCAACTTTTAATTCCTCAGTCTCACTAGTCTCCAACTGTACTTCACCTACTTCCTTTAAATCCATGATTACACACGTCACACACTTGGCCGTGGATCCACTTATCTACAGCAGTACCCGCTACGCTATGTACCGTAGGAACGGAAAATTGTTCACTAAGTATCGGTTGGAAACTATTTACTACACATGGGTGTTCTACAGGTAGATAAACCACTAGGACAAAATAAAGTATGTTGCTCACCAAATACCTCGTTTAACGAGCTGAACCGTCGATTTTGAAGAATCCATTTATAATTACAATTGCTCATATACTCGTTTACATGAAAAAGAAAACAGACATAGATTAGCAGAATCCCAGTTTTTACCAGAAAAATAGAGATATACATATAACTCCTATTTTGATTAATAAATTGTGAACATACTTTAGAAATAGGCTTAAGCGAAATCTCTCCGGTGCCTCCAGTGTGAGGTATAATTATATATACAGGGTGTTACAAAAAGGTACGGCCAAACTTTCAGGAAACATTCCTCACATACAAATAAAGAAAAGATGTTATGTGGACATGTGTCGGGAAACGCTTAATTTCCATGTTAGAGCTCATTTTAGTTTCGTCAGTATGTACTGTACTTCCTCGATTCACCGCCATCATTTCATGCGGGATACTGTACCTGTGCTCCTAGAACATGTGCCGTTACAAGTAAGACACAACATGTGGTTCATGCACGATGGAACTCCTGCACATTTCAGTCAAAGTGTTCGTACGCTTCTCAACAACAGGTTCGGTGACCGATAGATTGCTAGAGGCGGACCAATTCCATGGCCTCCACGCTCTCCTGACCTCAACCCTCTTGACTTTCATTTGTGGGGGCATTTGAAAGATCTTGTCTACGCAACCCCGGTACCAAATGTAGAGACTCTTCGTGCTCGTACTGTGGACGGCTGTGATACAATACGCCATTCTCCAGGGCTGCATCAGCGCATCAGGGATTCGATGAGACGGAGGGTGGATGCATGTATCCTCGCTAACGGAGGACATTTTGAACATTTCCTGTAAAAAAGTGTTTGACGTCACGCTGGTACGTTCTGTTGCTGTGTGTTTCCATTCCATGAGTAATGTGATTTGAAGAGAAGTAATAAAATGAGTTGTAACATGGAAAGTAAGCGTTGCCGGACACATGTCCACATAACATATTTTCTTTCTTTGTGTGTGAGGAATGTTTCCTGAAAGTTTGGCCGTACCTTTTTGTAACACATATATACATATACAGGGTGTTTCAAAAATGACCGGTATATTTGAAACGGCAATAAAAACTAAACGAGCAGCGATAGAAATACACCGTTTGTTGCAATATGCTTGGGACAACAGTACATTTTCAGGCGGACAAACTTTCGAAATTACAGTAGTTACAATTTTCAACAACAGATGGCGCTGCAAGTGATGTGAAAGATATAGAAGACAACGCAGTCTGTGGGTGCGCCATTCTGTACGTCGTCTTTCTGCTGTAAGCGTGTGCTGTTCACAACGTGCAAGTGTGCTGTAGACAACATGGTTTATTCCTTAGAACAGAGGATTTTTCTGGTGTTGGAATTCCACCGCCTAGAACACAGTGTTGTTGCAACAAGACGAAGTTTTCAACGGAGGTTTAATGTAACCAAAGGACCGAAAAGCGATACAATAAAGGATCTGTTTGAAAAATTTCAACAGACTGGTAACTTGACAGATGAACGTGCTGGAAAGGTAGGGCGACCGCGTACGGCAACCACAGAGGGCAACGCGCAGCTAGTGCAGCAGGTAATCCAACAGCGGCCTCGGGTTTCCGTTCGCCGTGTTGCAGCTGCGGTCCAAATGACGCCAACGTCCACGTATCGTCTCATGCGCCAGAGTTTACACCTCTATCCATACAAAATTCAAACGCGGCAACCCCTCAGCGCCGCTACCATTGCTGCACGAGAGACATTCGCTAACGATATAGTGCACAGGATTGATGACGGCGATATGCATGTGGGCAGCATTTGGTTTACTGACGAAGCTTATTTTTACCTGGACGGCTTCGTCAATAAACAGAACTGGCGCATATGGGGAACCGAAAAGCCCCATGTTGCAGTCCCATCGTCCCTGCATCCTCAAAAAGTACTGGTCTGGGCCGCCATTTCTTCCAAAGGAATCATTGGCCCATTTTTCAGTTCCGAAACGATTACTGCATCACGCTATCTGGACATTCTTCGTGAATTTGTGGCGGTACAAACTGCCTTAGACGACACTGCGAACACCTCGTGGTTTATGCAAGATGGTGCCCGGCCACATCGCACGGCCGACGTCTTTAATTTCCTGAATGAATATTTCGATGATCGTGTGACTGCTTTGGGCTATCCGAAACATACAGGAGGCGGCGTGGATTGGCCTCCCTATTCGCCAGACATGAACCCCTGTGACTTCTTTCTGTGGGGACACTTGAAAGACCAGGTGTACCGCCAGAATCCAGAAACAATTGAACAGCTGAAGCAGTACATCTCATCTGCATGTGAAGCCATTCCGCCAGACACGTTGTCAAAGGTTTCGGGTAATTTCATTCAGAGACTACGCCATATTATTGCTACGCATGGTGGATATGTGGAAAATATCGTACTATAGAGTTTCCCAGACCGCAGCGCCATCTGTTGTTGAAAATTGTAACTACTGTAATTTCGAAAGTTTGTCTGCCTTAAAATGTACTGTTGTCCCAAGCATATTGCAACAAACGGTGTATTTCTATCGCTGCTCGTTTAGTTTTTATTGCCGTTTCAAATATACCGGTCATTTTTGAAACACCCTATATATCCCCCTGCGGCATATGTCGCTCACCCTTCTGCACTCTGCACCCCCGCCCTCGCTCTACTGCCTCTCCCACCAACCCACCTCAGGGTCCCGCAGTGCGCAGTGAACAGGTTATAGCGGTAGGCGAAACTGTGCTTTAAAAGGAATCTATTTTTTCAGTTTGTACTAAATCAGACGACAATTTTGTGATATGAGGGAGAAATTTGAGGGGCGAACCCAGGGAAGTAGTCTTAAGTGATCCCCTTTAAAAATAAAAATTTGTGTGACACTGAAAGATGTGACACTGTAGGCACCGAAAATTTATATATATATATATATATATATATATATATATATATATATATATATATATATATATATATATATATATATATATATATATATATTTACACTGAACAGACTTTCTGTTGAAGAAGACTTGATAATTAAATTGAGTTCAATCGAACCGGACTTTGAAGCTCTGAATAAAGATAAACAGCAACTTGCTTCCAACTGAGAGACGTAGATGTTCTTTCATCAGAATCTAAATTTGAAAACTCACTAGTTATTGAATTTGAAGTCTGATTTCCCGTCAAAGCCTGGTTTGGTTCTGATATTTTACTCTAATTCACTGTGCTCCATGCTCTTCACAACTGTTTTATTAATTCAAACTGTTTGCGATATAAAACTTCATAAATACACTCCTGGAAATGGAAAAAAGAACACATTGACACCGGTGTGTCAGACCCACCATACTTGCTCCGGACACTGCGAGAGGGCTGTACAAGCAATGATCACACGCACGGCACAGCGGACACATCAGGACCCGCGGTGTTGGCCGTCGAATGGCGCTAGCTGCGCAGCATTTGTGCACCGCCGCCGTCAGTGTCAGCCAGTTTGCCGTGGCATACGGAGCTCCATCGCAGTCTTTAACACAGGTAGCATGCCGCGACAGCGTGGACGTGAACCGTATGTGCAGTTGACGGACTTTGAGCGAGGGCGTATAGTGGGCATGCGGGAGGCCGGGTGGACGTACCGCCGAATTGCTCAACACGTGGGGCGTGAGGTCTCCACAGTACATCGATGTTGTCGCCAGTGGTCGGCGGAAGGTGCACGTGCCCGTCGACCTGGGACCGGACCGCAGCGACGCACGGATGCACGCCAAGACCGTAGGATGCTACGCAGTGCCGTAGGGGACCGCACCGCCACTTCCCAGCAAATTAGAGACACTGTTGCTCCTGGGGTATCGGCGAGGACCATTCGCAACCGTCTCCATGAAGCTGGGCTACAGTCCCGCACACCGTTAGGCCGTCTTCCGCTCACGCCCCAACATCGTGCAGCCCGCCTCCAGTGGTGTCGCGACAGGCGTGAATGGAGGGACGAATGGAGACGTGTCGTCTTCAGCGATGAGAGTCGCTTCTGCCTTGGTGCCAATGATGGTCGTATGCGTGTTTGGCGCCGTGCAGGTGAGCGCCACAATCAGGACTGCATACGACCGAGGCACACAGGGCCAACACCCGGCATCATGGTGTGCGGAGCGATCTCCTACACTGGCCGTACACCACTGGTGATCGTCGAGGGGACACTGAATAGTGCACGGTACATCCAAACCGTCATCGAACCCATCGTTCTACCATTCCTAGACCGGCAAGGGAACTTGCTGTTCCAACGGGACAATGCACGTCCGCATGTATCCCGTGCCACCCAACGTGCTCTAGAAGGTGTAAGTCAACTACAATGGCCAGCAAGATCTCCGGATCTGTCTCCCATTGAGCATGTTTGGGACTGGATGAAGCGTCGTCTCACGCGGTCTGCACGTCCAGCACGAACGCTGGTCCAACTGAGGCGCCAGGTGGAAATGGCATGGCAAGCCGTTCCACAGGACTAATGTGATGTTTTAACTGAAATTTGGCATTTACTGCTTTTCCTTTTCATTACTTTTAAAAAACCATTAATGAAAAAACTCCAATAAACTGCGTCATTAGAAGTGAAGAAGTTAGTCCCTTTATAAGACGAGAAATCTTTGAATCAATTTTTACATATAAAATACATGAAAAGAAAAGAAACATGCAGATCAGAGGGTTCGTCCTTCTACTGTGAAGGTAAGAATGTTTACAGTTCCTTTGGCCATGGGACCTTACCACATAGAATAGCGTCGTATTTTCACAAGAAGGGGAAAGGAGGTCCAACTCAAAATATTTTTAGAGGCGAAGGCAGCAGAAGTAATTATTTAAATAAAACAACATTAATGTAACACGTTTCTTAAAACAGCATAGAAAGTATAAAATACTTTTTCCTAGGCCCATACAGATTCCTAACCCCATATGTACCTACTGTCCTGAAAACTTATGAATTTTTAACAGCTATGAGAATACTTGTAAAATTTAAGATGAAAACCGTGGTGAGCAAACAGTACGTAATTGATGCATGAATAGTTCACCTAAGTGACTCACAATTTTATTGTACTGCAAATAATATGAAATGTTGTCCGATTCTTCTCAACGACATCTACTATTACCTATTGCATGCGCCAGACGTTTTTCGTTTTAAATTTGACAAGTACTACTAAAAACTCACAAGCACAAATTTTCAGGGCTATCTGTGTGGAGACAAGAACACGATTTAACGACAAGTGTTCAAAATTTAAAAATACTTCTATTGAAGACACTCTGACAGTAGAATCTTTGGATTTCGTATGATCATCTTCTACGCAAACTAAGTAAAATATTTTGATTAGAGCTAAAATTTGTCTTACGGTATGTATGCCAATTTCGGAACGCACGTGGTTAAGAATTCCCAACCATAAACCACAATAGAATAATTTTCGTGTTATGCCACTGACATGTGTTTGATGTTTGTGAGAGGAACTGAGGCGTTAACCTACAGACTACAACTACTATTTAGCTGATTCCGCCACATATTGATACTCAACACCACAACTTACTCGAAAGTAACCATATGAAGTGCGATGCGATGTCTTTACTTGCTACCTCAAAAGGGTGGAAGTGTGTATTCTCTATACGAGTTTTAGGTCTTAGACATTTTCAACTCATTGAAGGTAAAATCTTCTGGGTTGTCGTAACTCTGAAAGCTTTCGTGGCCGTTGTCACTGAAGTTAAAATGCTCTGGATTGCTAGGCTGCGACACATTTCTTCAACAATCCACCGTCTGCTGGAATCTTCTTCAGTATCTTGTGGTGTCCACTTTAGATTAGGCCTGACAGAGACCAGTGGTGCCTTCTCTTATAAATGGGAGTTTTCCCACGCTTGTGCTAGAGAAGTGTGATTTCTGTGTAAAAAATCTTGGGCTGCCATTGATGAGCCAGCGTCATTGGATAGTAAGTAACTCAGTCTGATAGTATGAAGAAACGAAGGGCTGAAGAATCAGGAGAAAAAGCAAAGCACCAGTGAGCCGTGGTGCGCCTTTTCCGGCACATCGGCTCTTTGCACGACACTATCGATTACCTGGCTGAACTAGGATCTTTGCCCCTGTTGTGATCTCGCGGGTGTTTGGCGCTCGGGGCAGTTGGTGTTGGACTCGCTACGAGGCGCAAGGGTGTGCTTGCTTGAACGACAGAGGGAAACACGCGTGCTTGGCCAGCAGCGGCACGGCGGCTCTACCTCGTAAGGCGGTCGCGAGTTTGTGGTGGACCTGCCTGATGTCAACTCCGGGCGCTGTTCGTCGCATTGATTTGGTGCCTTGAAATGTCCTATCAGAAAAATTATGAATTACTGTGCTGGTAAACTTCTTACGTTATTTGATTTTCAAACAGCTGAGCATAACTGAACGTACTCAGACATTTCTCTCTTTACTTATTCCGATCATCACTAAACTGACACACAATATTTTTAGCGCAACGCAGTCTGACTTTCAGTAATCCCTATAAAAGAATGGCCCTGACTAACAATAAACTATACCTTTCATGAATCACTTACCTCACAAAAATCTTCGTTACTCGAACTACTCCTTTCATGAATCACTTACCTCACAAAAATCTTCGTTACTCGAACTACTGCAATACAGCGAGCGCCAATACTGCCAGCTAAATACACTCCTGGAAATTGAAATAAGAACACCGTGAATTCATTGTCCCAGGAAGGGGAAACTTTATTGACACATTCCTGGGGTCAGATACATCACATGATCACACTGACAGAACCACAGGCACATAGACACAGGCAACAGAGCATGCACAATGTCGGCACTAGTACAGTGTATATCCACCTTTCGCACCAATTCAGGCTGCTATTCTCCCATGGAGACGATCGTAGAGATGCTGGATGTAGTCCTGTGGAACGGCTTGCCATGCCATTTCCACCTGGCGCCTCAGTTGGACCAGCGTTCGTGCTGGACGTGCAGACCGCGTGAGACGACGCTTCATCCAGTCCCAAACATGCTCAATGGGGGACAGATCCGGAGATCTTGCTGGCCAGGGTAGTTGACTTACACCTTCTAGAGCACGTTGGGTGGCACGGGATACATGCGGACGTGCATTGTCCTGTTGGAACAGCAAGTTCCCTTGCCGGTCTAGGAATGGTAGAACGATGGGTTCGATGACGGTTTCGATGTACCGTGCACTATTCAGTGTCCCCTCGACGATCACCAGTGGTGTACGGCCAGTGTAGGAGATCGCTCCCCACACCATGATGCCGGGTGTTGGCCCTGTGTGCCTCGGTCGTATGCAGTCCTGATTGTGGCGCTCACCTGCACGGCGCCAAACACGCATACGACCATCATTGGCACCAAGGCAGAAGCGACTCTCATCGCTGAAGACGACACGTCTCCATTCGTCCCTCCATTCACGCCTGTCGCGACACCACTGGAGGCGGGCTGCACGATGTTGGGGCGTGAGCGGAAGACGGCCTAACGGTGTGCGGGACCGTAGCCCAGCTTCATGGAGACGGTTGCGAATGGTCCTCGCCGATACCCCAGGAGCAACAGTGTCCCTAATTTGCTGGGAAGTGGCGGTGCGGTCCCCTACGGCACTGCGTAGGATCCTACGGTCTTGGCGTGCATCCGTGCGTCGCTGCGGTCCGGTCCCAGGTCGACCGGCACGTGCACCTTCCGCCGACCACTGGCGACAACATCGATGTACTGTGGAGACCTCACGCCCCACGTGTTGAGCAATTCGGCGGTACGTCCACCCGGCCTCCCGCATGCCCACTATACGCCCTCGCTCAAAGTCCGTCAACTGCACATACGGTTCACGTCCACGCTGTCGCGGCATGCTACCAGTGTTAAAGACTGCGATGGAGCTCCGTATGCCACGGCAAACTGGCTGACACTGACGGCGGCGGTGCACAAATGCTGCGCAGCTAGCGCCATTCGACGGCCAACACCGCGGTTCCTGGTGTGTCCGCTGTGCCGTGCGTGTGATCATTGCTTGTACAGCCCTCTCGCAGTGTCCGGAGCAAGTATGGTGGGTCTGACACACCGGTGTCAATGTGTTCTTTTTTCCATTTCCAGGAGTGTAAATGATTGTAACTACTGAAGGCACTAACTACTGATAGGCATATAGTTAGCAAATGAAAGATTTTGATAGAGAATAAACAATGTATTTACCTTAATAGTGTTCAGAGTCATAATATATATGTATAATTTGTGACATTCAGTCTGGCAAATTTCCTTTTTCTGACGGCTACACGTCCAGCTCGTCCGCTCATTTTAACATCTCAAAACTCTGGCTTCTCTCTCCCCACATCCTCCACTGCTGGCGGCTCACCTCGCTGTTCACATCAAACCGCCCAACACTACAAAACCGAACATTCCAACAATGCCAACCAGCCACAGATTGCACACAGCACAGCCAGTGATTTTCATACAGAGCGCTACTTGACGTTACCAACATAAAAACCTAAACAGCCTACTTACAGCCGGTTTTCTCGGAGAGACACATCCCTGGAGACCATCTCGAACAATGCTCTCCATCGAAGGTGTAAGTGATTTTGGTGCCTTCGTTTCGTCGAACGATTTGCGTTGCAGTGAGTGTACTTGATGCTTGGTTACCGTAATGTACGTGTTGTTGAAGTAAGTGCAGCCAGCAGAGTGCGTAACTGCAAGGAGATCAGCAGTTACTATTTCCTTTTAAATATTGGATTACTATTAGGAAGCTGATTAGCTGGAGGGTGTGTGTGTGTTATATTTTGATTTTTTTGGGACAGTATCCAGAAGTTTATGTAATGTCTATATGAGATTTTCAGTGTATTTTGATTGCTATCAAATCGACGTCCCTTGTATATTGCTGTAAAATTTGGGTCACTTCTATTGAAAGCACTTACTCAGTTATTAGTAAAGACTCGTATTCTGTAAAGCTAGTCATCTATACGTAGTTCCTTATATACAGCTCCACCAGACACTAGTGCCGAGGCAATTGTGGTGCACCACGGACCATAGGTGACATGTCTGAACGATGGCTGCGCAGATGTGTATGAGCGAGCAGACGTGCAACTGTTGAACTGACCGTGCAGATAAACCAAAGGCAGTTCAGCGAAGGATGGGGCGTTAAGGGCTACCCCATCAGGCGCCTGGTTCATGCACTCATGTCAACTGCATTTAAACGCCAATGCCGCAGTTGGGCGTCCACTGAGTGGTGACAGGTGGCCTTCTCAGATGAATCACGTATTATGGTCCATCCGACAGTAGCCCTTTGGTGTATACGGCGTGAAACGTCTGAAAGCAAACATCCTACAACTATTGTCGGAAGGCTCCAACTCGAGGAAGGAGAGTTATGGGGCGGGAAATGTTTTCGTGGTATTCCCTGGGTGATCTCGTCATTCTGGAAGGCACTATGGCTCAACACAAGTATGCACTATCCTTGGGGACCTTGTCCACCCCGACATGCAGCTTGTTTTTCCTCGGTATAATGACAGCTACCAGCAGGACAATGCAATTGGTCATGCAGCTCGCAGTGTGCGTCTGTGGTTCGAAGAGAACCAGTATGAGACTACTGTACTTCCCTCGCCGCCAAACTCCTCGGATTTAAACTTAATCGATAATCTATTTGACCACCTTGATCAGGCGCCGGCCGCGGTGGTCTAGCGGTTCTAGGCGCTCAGTCAGGAAACGCGCGACTGCTACGGTCGCAGGTTCGAATCCTGCCTCGGGCATGGATGTGTGTGATGTCCTTAGGTTAGTTAGGTTTAAATAGTTCTAAGTTCTAGGGGACTTATGACCACAGATGTTGAGTCCCATAGTGCTCAGAGCCATTTGAACCATTTTTTTGATCAGGCTGTTCGTACCATGGATCCAAAACCGAGAAACCTAGCGCAGCTGGCCACTGCAGGAATCGTTATGGCTCCACATCCCATTCGGTATGTTCAAGAATCTCATTGACTGTCTTTCTAGGAGCTTCCGCCCGGAACCGGGCTGCTGCTACGGTCGCAGATTCGAATCCTGCGTCGGGCATGGATGTGTGTGATGTCCTTAGGTTAGTTAGGTCTTAGTAGTTCTAAGTCTAGGGGACTGATGACCTAAGATGTTAAGTCCCATAGTGCTCAGAGCCATCTGAACTCTCTTTCTGCACGTATAGTAGCGGTCCGAACTGCAAACTGTAGTTATTCAGGCTTCTGTCGGGGAGTCACATTAACGTGACTGGGCAGTGCAGTAGGTGTTCATGCATCGTAGTATTGTTTTCTGTTGTCATAGATGGTTACGCAAATAAAGTGTTACAACAAATCATAATGTTTAGGCTTCTTCAGTAATTAAAACTTACGAGAAGATGTTGCCCGCTGCTGGCAACGAAATGTCAGGAGGAACAATTTCTTCTGTTCGACCACGGCCTCTTAGCTGGGAAGTTTTGATTAATAGAGTGTTACCACATGTTGGCTGGAACACACCAGAAGAGTTGTTCAAACGCATAACTGGAAAGATTTTTCTTCTTGCGCACAATGGCTCCTTCCCTTAGCGAAGTGTGCTTCTTGTATCTTAACAATACAGTCAGATCCAAAGCACCTAGAAACTACTATGTAATGCGGAATTGAGCACACTACGTCACGAGGGGCTGGCCCGTCAATATAAAAGGAGGGGGTGTCAGTATAGAAGCAGTAACAGCAGTATGGGTCGCTCAGAAGAGCTCAGTGACTTCGAACAGAACTGGTCAGTGGATGTCACCTGAGTAACAAATCCATGAGGGGCATTTCAACCGTTCCAAAGCTGTCAAGTCGACTTTTGGTGATGTGATTGTGAAGTGCAAATCCGAAGAAACCACCACAGCTAAATCAAGACTGAGCCGTGGAGCCATATTTCACTTCACTTGGGTTTTGTCCGGCGCCACTGGCTCGAAATTGCTATTGATTTACTATTTGTTCAGTAAGCAGCTTTGGTCGAATTCGGCCGAGAAGGAAGTGCTGGCCGTGTGGTGTGTCTCTGGGTGGGAAGACAGTTGGCCTGAGACAGCGTAGTTGCACGTTAGAGCTGACAAGGGAACCTCCCCATCGCATCCCCCTCAGATTTAGTTATAAGTTGGCACAGTGGATAGGCCTTGAGAAACTGAACACAGATCAATCGAGAAAACAGGAAGAAGTTGTGTGGAACTATGAAAAAAATAAGCAAAATATACAAACTGAGTAGTCCATGTGGAAGATATGCACCATCAAGGATAGGCTGGGCTCAGTAGCGCCGTGGTCCCGTGGTTAGCGTGAGCAACTGCGGATCAACAGGTCTTTGGTTCAAGCCTTCCCTCGACTGAAAATTTTTACTTTCTTTATTTACGTAAAGTTATGATCTGTCCGTTCGTTGATTGACGTCTCTGTTCAGTGTAATAAGTTTAGTGTTCGTGTTTTGCGACCGCACCGCAAAATCGTGCGATTAGTAGACGAAAGGACGTGCCTCTCCAATGGGAACCGAACACATTTGATCGCAAGGTCATAGGTCAACCGATTCCTCCACAGGAAAACACGTCTGGTATATTCTATACGACACTGGTGACGGCATGTGCGTCACATGACAGGAATATGTTGTCGACCCACCTAACTTGTACACTTGGCGAATGGGTGAAAAGATTCTTCTACCTTGCCCGATTTAGGTTTTCTTGTGGATGTGATAATCACTCCCAAAAATGTGATGAAAACATAAGAGTTTGTCACATAAACTGCAGCAAATGAATGCAACAGTTTCACAGTCGCACAGTTTTCCCTGTGCTCTCTCAAAACATATGTTTTTAACGTTTTCAAGTTTTTCCGTGTGTAGATTGTCAAATCCTGGATATGTCCAAGCAAATCTGAACATGTCCTGGAATCTTGGAGAGCGAAGTTGATTATGTGTGAGTACCTGAACTTTGATAATTGTCTGAAAATAAAAAATAAAACTTTTCACGTGAGGGAAGACTTGAACCAAGGACCTTTCGTTCCGCAGCTGCTCACGATAACCACGGGACCATGGCGCTATTGAGCACAGATTATCCTTGATGTTGCCTATCTTGCGCATGGACTACTCAGTTCGTATATTTTGCTTATTTTTTTCATAGTTCCACACAACTTCTTCCTGTTTTCCCGATTGATCTGTGTTCAGTTTTTCAAGGCCTATCCACTGTGCCAACTTATAACTACATCTGAGGGGGGTGCGATGGGGAGGTTCCCTTGTGAGTATGAATATATGAAGATGGTATATGTTTTTTCGTACATGTCCGTAAGAACAAATACCATCTTCATATAGATAAGGCTTACTGGCCAATGATCTTCTTCAGTGCGGATGCACTCACACTGCTCAAACTCTTACGGAAATCGGTAGATTGACTGCCTCGAGTAATGAGTATAGTGGGCAGGGGCACTACATATGTAGTGTGTGGACAGTAAGTTGGAAATGTGGGTCTCACAGGGAGCGTGCCAGAGATAAGTCCCTGTAGTCGCACTACCCTCTGTGTCGTCGATGGCTCAGTCAGATAGAGCGTCTGCCATGTAAGCAGGAGATCGCGGGTTCGAGTCCCGCTCGGTGCACACATTTTCAGCTGTGGGCCTGTAAGCAGCTAATGGTCTGGATTTCGTTGTAATTTCATTAGGGCTGAGATGTTCGTGACATCGGGTTCCTATGTGAGAGCTGAGTTGGGCTGTTTGAGCCAACTTGGTCTGCTAAAGTCGCATCCGTCCGACGCAGGAAATTGGCTGTTCGACGAGTGGTGTGTGTGGGGGGTGTCTGTCGGTTGGTGGGGCCTGCCTTCCTAGCGTCCATCAGCTATTGCAGGCCACCGGCTGTGGAAAGAGACAACTTTGTGGCTGTCCGTTGGTTAGTGACATCGCAATTCATAGGGTTGTGTGGACTTCGTCTGCTTCACCCTGGACTGATCTGCCGGAATCGCCATGCGACCTTCTTTTTTTTTTAGACATCTCTTGCATCCATGCAACGCCGACAGCTACACAATGAGTATTAAGTATGGCTTCGTTTGACTATTGTAGTCTCATAAGAGTATCCCTGTAGTCATATTTCTCCAAACTGTGGCCTTAAGATTTAAATTGCTAATTTCACGTGAGCTTCTACGTAGCTGGCCCGTTTATTATTATTAAAAGCATGTTATATTTCCCCAAACTGTCGCCTTAATATTTAAATTGCAGTATTTATTTCTTTGATTTTAAGTTAAATGTTGACTTATCAATAAATAATTATTTGCATGAAATAGTAACCATTTGATTTGTGGGCCTGGTCCATCCCGTTTTCCTTAACTCCCGATTGCCCGGTTCAAAGACCAGGCACATCTCATATACGGACTAGGATCTTATACCCTCGCGGAGGGTGATTGCAAAAATCTCAAGAAATCAGCAGAAGGAATTACTTGTTAGTTCCATAGAGTCTAGGCAGCACCATGTTTTTAGAGATTAAAAAGACTGGTGTGCAATGGTCAGCAGTACTTCGTTAGCTTCACGGTTTTGTGATCGGTGCTAAGCGACGCCAGAGTTGATGTAAAGAATGACGCTACTTGACGGTGGATGACTGGGTACGATTTATTTGGAGTGATGGCTCACACTATACCGTGTAGCAATCCGATGGAAGAGTTTGAGTTTGGCAAATGCCCGGAGAATCTTACGGTATAGGAGTGTTTATTGGTGTTAGGGTGTAGTCCCCTTATTGTGATCAAGAAACCTCTTAATGTGGAAGGATGTGAACACATCTTACAGTATCGTGTACTGCGTACAATAGAGAAACAGTTCGTAGCTGGTGACTGTACCACCATTACTATGTCGTCTGTCGTAAAACAGCATCTGTGAGGCAGTGGTTTATGGACAATAATACTTCTGAAGTCATGTACAGAATTCCGATCGGAACCCAGTGCAACACCTTTGGGATGAGTTAGGAAGTCGACTTCGCTGCAGACCCCAGAGTTCAACATCACTACCTTCTCTGGTTTCGGTTCCTGAAGAAGAATGGACTGTCATTTCTCCACAGAAATTCAATCTCACTGAAAGTGCCCCCAGCGGAGCTCAACCTGTTATAAAGATGAAGATTGGACGCACTCCATGTTGACATCCACTAATATACACTCCTGGAAATGGAAAAAAGAACACATTGACACCGGTGTGTCAGACCCACCATACTTGCTCCGGACACTGCGAGAGGGCTGTACAAGCAATGATCACATGCACGGCACAGCGGACACACCAGGAACCGCGGTGTTGGCCGTCGAATGGCGCTAGCTGCGCAGCATTTGTGCACCGCCGCCGTCAGTGTCAGCCAGTTTGCCGTGGCATACGGAGCTCCATCGCAGTCTTTAACACTGGTAGCATGCCGCGACAACGTGGACGTGAACCGTATGTGCAGTTGACTGACTTTGAGCGAGGGCGTATAGTGGGCATGCGGGAGGCCGGGTGGACGTACCGCCGAATTGCTCAACACGTGGGGCGTGAGGTCTCCACAGTACATCGATGTTGTCGCCAGTGGTCGGCGGAAGGTGCACGTGCCCGTCGACCTGGGACCGGACCGCAGCGACGCACGGATGCACGCCAAGACCGTAGGATCCTACGCAGTGCCGTAGGGGACCGCACCGCCACTTCCCAGCAAATTAGGGACACTGTTGCTCCTGGGGTATCGGCGAGGACCATTCGCAACCGTCTCCATGAAGCTGGGCTACGGTCCCGCACACCGTTAGGCCGTCTTCCGCTCACGCCCCAACATCGTGCAGCCCGCCTCCAGTGGTGTCGCGACAGGCGTGAATGGAGGGACGAATGGAGACGTGTCGTCTTCAGCGATGAGAGTCGCTTCTGCCTTGGTGCCAATGATGGTCATATGCGTGTTTGGCGCCGTGCAGGTGAGCGCCACAATCAGGACTGCATACGACCGAGGCACACAGGGCCAACACCCGGCATCATGGTGTGGGGTGCGATCTCCTACACTGGCCGTACACCACTGGTGATCGTCGAGGGGACACTGAATAGTGCACGGTACATCCAAACCGTCATCGAACCCATCGTTCTACCATTCCTAGACCGGCAAGGGAACTTGCTGTTCCAACAGGACAATGCACGTCCGCATGTATCCCGTGCCATCCAACGTGCTCTAGAAGGTGTAAGTCAACTACCCTGGCCAGCAAGATCTCCGGATCTGTCCCCCATTGAGCATGTTTGGGACTGGATGAAGCGTCGTCTCACGCGGTCTGCACGTCCAGCACGATCGCTGGTCCAACTGAGGCGCCAGGTGGAAATGGCATGGCAAGCCGTTCCACAGGACTACATCCAGCATCTCTACGATCGTCTCCATGGGAGAATAGCAGCCTGCATTGCTGCGAAAGTTGGATATACACTGTACTAGTGCCGACATTGTGCATGCTCTGTTGCCTGTGTCTATGTGCCTGTGGTTCTGTCAGTGTGATCATGTGATGTATCTGACCCCAGGAATGTGTCAATAAAGCTTCCCCTTCCTGGGACAATGAATTCACGGTGTTCTTATTTCAATTTCCAGGAGTGTATATCCAGATTCTTTTGATTAGATACTGACTGCGCTGCTTTTTATCCCTCTGTAAAATTAAAACTGTTTGCACTTTCTTAGTTCCCACAAATTACTTCCCTCAAATACGCAGCACAGCTTCTGTGAGGTTCGGGAAGCAGGTGGGAGGCCCGAATCGAAGCTGCGAGGTTGGGTTGTGAGTCATGCTTAGTCTGTAAGAGCATTTCCCCTCGAAAACGAAGTTTCCGGATTCGATTTCGGTCCGGCACATACTTTTAGTCTGCTAGCAAGTTTCGAAACTAGTTTGGGGAAATATAACATGCTTTTAATAATAATAGACGGGCCAGCTACGCAAAAGTTCAGGTGAAATTTGCAATTTAATTCCAGATGGTATACTCAGCGGCTACTTTTCCAACGCTTGCACGGGAAGCATTTCATCTTCTCATGAATTTTACTGTATTGATCATTCCTCAAATCTGGAAGGTTGCGATAGTTTTGAAACATAATAACGAAATCAAATCGTCCACGATCCCACAATCGTTACGAAGTTTGTCACTAATTTGAAATAAACGGGCGTGACAGACGAAGTAGAACTGTACCGCAAGGGGACAGTTATTATCGGCCTTCGAATAACCGGAAATTGGTTATTTCCGACGAGCTGCCAGCTGGGGCAATTTCCGCTTTGCCGCTTTGCACACTCATTAGCAGAGCCGGCTGAATATTTCGCCAAGTGCGGCCACTGCGATCTTCTATAATTGTGTTCCCCGCCGCGCTTGTCAAATGGCCACGCAATAACCACTTCAGCGAGCGTCCGCTTTCCGAACTGCTTTCCCAGACGTGATGATGTTCCGACTAGCAGAGAGCGCACGACCGTGGAAAGGAAAAAAAAATGTATCGAATATGGATTTGCCAACAAACCAGCACTGAGAGGGGCAGAGTAATGCTCTGCATGGGCTCTGCTGCAGCACATATTTTCAACTACGTTTTGAAAATCTATAATTATACTTAGCTGTCAACTACACCTAGCATTTCTAGCCTTTCAGACACGTCTTCCAAGAAATATTTACACTTTGTAGTAATCAACGGCATGTTTGCTGAGAACTAAATTGTCATAAACTGTGAGTGTTTCCTGAACAGAGTGATGGGACAGTTACAGAACAGGATGAAACTTAATCATATGACATTTATCATACAACAGTGGTTAAAACAATTTGCATTTAATATTGTATTATACTGAACTGGGGACCTAGAAACGACGGAGTGGCTACGTCCCAGCAGCAGCCCGCAATGGTACACAACCCCACAACAGGCTACAGCAGTCCACTCACCCCACCGCCGCCCCATGGCCAGGGTTATTGAGCGGTTCAGCCCCCAGAAACGTCACACACCAAATGATTGTAGCCTTAATATTTGAGTGGAAGAGTAATTATCGTGTACTCGTACATGGAGAAAGTGTTTACGCAGTAATCGCCGACATAAGGCGGGTACCAGGTTGAGATTCATTGGGAGATGAGTCCATCAACAAAGGAGGTGGCTTACAAAACACTCGTTCGACCTATACTTGAGTATTGCTCAACAGTGTGGGATCCGTACCAGATCGGGTTGGCGGAGGAGATAGAGAAGATCCAAAGAAGAGCGGCGCGTTTCGTCACAGGCCTATTTGGTAACCGTGATAGCGTTACGGAGATGTTTAGCAAACTCAAGTGGCAGACTCTGCAAGAGAGGCGCTCTGCATCGCGATGTAGCTTGCTCGCCAGGTTTCGAGAGGGTGCGTTTCTGGATGAGGTATCGAATATATTGCTTCCCCCTACTTATACCTCCCGAGGAGATCACGAATGTAAAATTAGAGATATTCGAGCGCGCACGGAGGCTTTCAGACAGTCGTTCTTCCCGCGAACCATACGCGACTGGAACAGAAAAGGGAGGTAATGACAGTGGCACGTAAAGTGCCCTCCGCCACACAGCGTTGGGTGGCTTGCGGAGTATAAATGTAGATGTAGATAGTGTAACTGAGGCAGAACAAGTGGAACCAGCCCGCATTCGCAGAGGCAGATAGAAAACCGCCATAAAAACCATCCACAGGCTGGCCGGCACGCCGGACCTCGACACTAATCCGCCGGGTGGATTCGTGCCAGGCAGACCGGCACGCCTTCCTGCCCGGAAAGCAGTGCATTAGACCGAACGGCTAACCGGGCGAGCTGCATTTCATATACTGGCCCAGTACCTAATATTGTCCACACCTGTTCTGAAGCTGATATGCACGCCAGCTGTCAGTTCATATTGTCTCCACACACACAGCGCTAGCAGCAAGCTGTTTGTAAACATCAGGTCACTGGTTTCCAAGCGAACGGCATGCTACCATTCGCCGATCATCACTGTTCATCTCTGCTGGCATAGAGCTGACGTAGAATGGAATGACGCAGCCTGGTTAGAGACACCGTTGCCGCCGAATGTGACAGCTCCGCTTACTAAATTTTTTGTTTATCCCCAAACCACTTATCACTTTTCTACATCCGCCCAATAAGTAAAATTCCGATAGTTACTACCCTTTCTGGTGTTGCAGTTTTAATGGCTGGCCAGTACACTAAGAAAAAAAACTTCGCATCACGAAGAACTCTCACAGTTGAAAGAAAATCGGAAGATGTGATGTACATTTACAAGCAAACAAACTGTTACGATTTCAGAAGAATTGGGTGAATTATTCAGGAGAAAGAGCTCCACAAACTGAACAAGTCAATAACGCACTCGTCTACGTCTGGCCCTTTTACCAGCAGTTATTCAGCTTGGTAGTGATTGATCGAGTTGTTGAATGTGCTTCTGAGGGACATCTTGCCAAATCTGTCCAACTGGCGCGTTAGATCGTCAAAATCCCGTGCTGGTTTGAGGACCATGGCCATAATGCTCCATTGAATATTAGCCTTTACCACCACAGCTTTACCAGTATATGCATTCGATGCACATACTGAATGCACCTCTTGCTCCCCCTCTCTGTCTCCCTCTCTTCCTCCCTCTGTCTGTCCACTCATCCTCCCATTTCTATTCCCTCCCCCAACTCTGTCTCTTTATCTCCCCCTTCTCATTACTTTGTCCATTTCCTCCATACCCTCTCTTTGACCATATCTTCCTTCTCCATCCCTCTGAACATAACTTCCTCCACCCTCTCTTTCCATCTCTGCCTCCCACTCTTCTTTGCCCACCAGCTCACAATCCCTCTGTCAATTCCAGCAGCCTCATGCACCTCTTCCTCCTCCCCTCTCTGTCTTCATTTACTCCTCGCTCTTACTCGGAACATCCCTTCCTCTGTCAGTCCAAACCTGTCCCCAGACATCCTCATTAGCACTTTCAGTAGCCGGCCGGTGTGGCCGTGCGGTTCTAGGTGCTTCCGTCTGGAACCGCGTGACCACTACGGTCGCAGATTCGAATCCTACCTCGGGCATGGATGTGTGTGATGTCCTTAGGTTCGTTAGGTTTAAGTAGTTCTAAGTTCTAGTGGACTGATGACCTCAGCTGTTAAGTCCCATAGTGCTCAGAGCCATTTTGAACTTGTAGTACCTTTAGTACAGTTCAGTAACGTAGGCAGACATTACTACCATAACACATCCGTCATGCAGGACAGGCAACACATCCAGAGGCTTGAAAATCATTTATTTGCCCCTGACATACACGCTGCTGTTCAAATCAGATCGATAAAGCAGGCCACTGCTACTCCAACAGAGCACAATTGTCATGAAGGGCAGCATATATATCAGGGTCTGGAAAACCATTTCTTAGCCATGGTAGAAATCCTTGGGTAACACAACAGATATTGAACTTAATTGATGAAAGGAAAAAATATAAAAATGCAGTAAATGAAGCAGGCAAGAATGAATACAAACGTCTCAAAAATGAGATCGACAGGGAGTGCAAAATGGCTAGTCAGGGATGGCTAGAGGACAAATGTAAGGATGTAGAGGCATACATCACTAAGGGTGAGATAGATACTCCCTATAGGAAAATTAAAGAGATCTTCGGAGAAAAAAGAACCATCTGTATGAATATCAAGAGCTCAGATAGAAAACCAGTTCCAAGCAAAGAAAGGCAAGCAAAAAGTTGGAAGGAGTATATAGACTGTCTATACAAGGGCGATGTGTTTGAGGACAATATTATGGAAATGGAAGAAGACGCAGATGAAATGTTAGATGTGATACTGCATGAAGAGTTTGACAGAGCACTGAAAGATCTAAGTCGAAACAAGGCCCTGGGAGTAGACATCTTTAGAACTACTGATAGCCTTGAGAGAGCCTGCCCTGCCAAACTCTACCATCTGGTGAGCAAGACGTAGGAGACAGGCGAAATTTCCTCAGACTTCAAGAAGAATATAATAATTCCAATCCCAAAGAAAGCATGTGTTGACAGGTGTGAAAACTACCGAACTATCTGTTTAATAAGTAACGGCTGCAAAATACTAACGCGAATTCTTTAGAGACGAATGGAAAAACTCGTAGAAGCCAACCTTGGGGGAGATTAGTTTGGGTTCCGTAGAAATATTGGAACACGTGAGGCAATACTGACCTTACGACTTATCTTAGAAGAAAGATTAAGGAAAGGCAAACCTACGTTTCTAGCATTTGTAGACTAAGAGAAAGCTTTTGACAATGTTGACTGGAACACTCTCTTCCAAATTCTAAAGGTGGCAGGGGTAAAATACAGGGAGCGAAAGGCTTATAAAATAAATAAAAATAAAATGGAATAAAATATTAATGATTAATTATTCTGTATGTATGATGATTGGTTGTAATTGGTATTTGCTTATCTGGAACGTGGACGTTTAATTATTCGGTATCAGACGCTTGACAATGGCTATTTGGAAAAGGCAATGTAACTTGTAGTTGACCGTGAAATAAAACTGAAATAATCGGACTTCGTAATTAAATCGTTTCCAAAGACTGCTGCGGTAGGTACGGACTCATGATCTAATCTCAATATTACAATGATTTGCCAGCCATGCCAATACGTCGTACAGAGGTGATTGTCTACTAAACATAAAAAGTTACACAGTTAGTTAAATCAGATATATTCAATGAAATAGCCTACAGTTCATAATCCTACTTACTTTTATAAATATAAATTCATTACAGAATCGAGTGCCTAGTGTGGTTGCAACTCGCAGTATTCTTCTATAACATGAAAATATGGCGGTGTGCCAGACAATAAAATAAAATACGTGCTTCTCGCACCACTTCTACCTGAGCCCTCCCTCTCTTAAAACAGACATAAGAGTAACGTAATTATTCTTTTGTCTTTATCAGCGACACAGCGCTGCAGTTGTGTGCCATAGGCTTTATTTATTAGTCACTGATTATTTATTTAATTAATATTTCGCGTTTCCGCGGAAACTCACGCTCGGCATGCAAATGTGCCTTTATATTGCCCCCTGAATTGCGAGGCGAAAGGACACACCTGCAGGCGAGCAATTCACCTAAAGGCACAAGAAAATCTAAGTTATCTACAACTATTCACATGACTTACATTACACACATTATACACATTATATACAAAATTTGAATGACGCGGGTGCGTTGTAAAAGTTCTTATGTTGGCAGATAGAGTGCGCACATGCGCAGAAGCGTCTGTGTGACTCCGGCAGTGCCGTTATATCATACAGTTAGATCACGCGGCACAGTAATGCAGTTCATATTGTTCGTGTGCGCGCGTATCTTAGTCGTTGCACAAAGAAAATATTCAACCAAGATTACATATGAAGACTACATTCTATAACAGGTAACTTAGTTTTAAATTTACAATATTTGTTATATCACAATACAACTCAGATTGTTGAATGTTCTTAGTTACATAGTATTGTTTTGAAATACTTCAAAGAAAAATGTCCGTATGTTTCAGGTGCGTCGACCTATACACATCGTGTCGTTATTACAGTTCATATTCATCTGCTGCACAATAATTTTTTCACAGGTTAGTATCATCGTTGTATAACAACGTGATTAAAACATAAGCGTGTCCATTTCCATTTCCATTATAGTCGTTGTGATGCAGTTCGTTGTGACAAAAAAAACATTGTTTATTACAGATTTGACGTGACCCGTTAGTAATTGCTCCTCGTGCAGTTTGTTTTTTACATTCCGTGGAAGCTTGGTTGCAGAACCTCGGACGGCACATAGCTGGCGTGGATCCTTGGACAGTCCAGGTAAGAGTGTCCGTCACATTTCGAGAACATTTCATTCCCTGAAGTTCCAACCAAAATTCTTCCACCCGTCATGTTGTTTTCTGGACAGGCACTTTGTGTCCGTTTAATCCAGTTAACATCTTGAAGTTAGGTACTGTAGTATTGTCACTAGACGATGCACGAATTATGCACTTCACATTTTCAGTTTTTTGCTGAATATAGCTCACCTAAATGTTCGTAGTTATTAATCAAAGAAATGGTTCATCGCGTTTACATAGGTACGATGCATAATGAATGTCATTAACAGTTTCTTTCACATAGGTTTCTGCGTAGTTGCAGAGTTAGTAATGTTCATTAATGTCCGTGAACAATGGTTCACTATGCAATGTCCTTTTGGCACTCGTTTTGTTCAAATTTCTTTTACATAGTAACAGTTACATTATACATCATTGAAAGAGAAGAAAAAAAAATATAAGTAATCATACATACATACGTCACATATTTCTTAGCATAAATATAATACAGTTGCACATAAACATGTTTTCATCATCATTACATAGCTATAAATTATCTCATTGTGTCACATTTGATTACATGAATTGCAGATAATTACGTCCTCTTTAAGGGTTTTGCTGGGATTTTATCGATGTTTATTTTGTGATGTCATCTGAAATTAAGATAGGTTAGACACAACATTCATTACATCAGTAGGCAAGACCAGGCATTTTCACTACTCAATAAATATTCAAAATAGTAAGAGAGAAAATGTTTGATTCCTCGCGTTTTGTGCGTGTGTGTATAGTGTCTGTGTGGCCTTGACTACTGATAGATGCTTTTCGTGTTGAGAGATGTGCGTCTAATCTATTTCTCAAAATAAAAGTTCGCTTCACAGATGACGTCTGTCGGTTCGTCAGGTGTCACACCAAGTCAGTGATACCCACAGTCACAAATGTTCCGTAAAAAAAATTAATATATCATTCACTGCTACGTAAACATAAATTTTATTTTAATATTCCGTCTTCCAGGTGGTGGCGCGCGCTGAAAGAAGAGTTCTTCTGCCTTCAACTGCGTCACTGGAACCGCTGAAATGGAAATTTCTATACTACTTACTATCTGTGTTGTAGCAACAGAGTTTTTTGGAGTTGCTTAGCAATGTTTTGATGGATGTGACTTTGACATTATTCCGCATGAAATGCTCTAAGATCTCGGTGTGCGTATAGCCCAATAATTTTGTTAGTTCTACGATGTTGTAACAAATACGCACCAGGATGCGGTATGTTAACAATTATATAAGGTCCTTCATATAGCAGACGCCACTTAGCGTTGCGTCGTTTGAGTGCTACAGATTTATGATGAGTACGAAGTAGTACAAGCATTCCTACCTCGAATTTTTGTTTTCTTTTTATTATGTTTCTGTGATGTTTGTTTCGTATCTGTGCGTGATGTGTCAGCGTAGTCAAAACTTCTTTTATTTTCTGTTCAGGTGTGATTTCCTTGTCTGACAACTTAGGTAATGGTTCTATCCACTGATCGTTCTGTTTGCAATTGAACATGATCTCGTTAGGTGTGTAATTTGTATCGTAAATATTTAAGTTATTGTGTACGTCTTCGAAAAGACTTAGGTAGGACACCCAATTAGTATGTTTTGATGAAATATAGGTCCTCATGAATCGGTTTAATTCTCGGAAAAGTCTCTCAGTCGCGTTACATTGTGGACTAAACTTTGAAATAGATATACTTTTAATGTTATTGTCCTTCAAGTAATTTCTCCATTTGTACCCAGAGTAGTATGCTGCATTATCTGACAGAATTGCTTTAGGTTTTCCCACGTGCGTCAGGTAATCACTTGAGAATCTTCGTATTATAGCACTTGCAGTGGCGGATTTTAAAGCATAAAGTTTTACATGTTTAGAAAATATATCGTAAAAAGCCAAGATATATTTGACGCCTCCAGAGCTTGCTGGATGCGGTCCACTGATGTCAATACACAGAATTTCCAGGGGTTTACTGGGTAAAATAGAATGTAAATCTGTCTTTGTGGATAAATTCTGAGGTTTTGATTTTTGACATATGACACATGTTTTCAGTTCCCTGTAAATTTTCCTTCTCATATTGCTAAAATAACAGTATGTGCTGAGCTTTGCTAAACACTTCTTCGTCCCATAATGACCCCAAACTAAGTGTGTGACTGTCCCAACTAAATCATCGCCAAGCACGGTATCCAGGGCTGTAATGAATACCCCAGAACTGACATTCAGTCCGAAAGGTAGAACACAAAACTGATAGGTTCGCCCCCCGAACATAAATGCAGTATATTTCCGAGAATCAGGAGTGATACTCACCTGCCAAAATGAATTAGCGAGATCTATTGTGGAAAAATACTTTGCATCTAGAAATTTCTGTAATTGCTCTTCTAAATTTTCGGGTTTTGTGTGAACTGGTAAAATTATTTCATTAATTGCTCGTGCGTCTAACACTAACCTAATGCTTCCATTTGATTTTTTGACAACAAGTAGAGGACTACAGTAAGGTGAGGTGGATGGTTCAATGACCTTCCAGTCTAACATTTGTTTTAATTCTTGCCACACAGCAGGTCGTTGAGATAACGGTACGTTATATGTCTTGTGGTAGAAGATCTTGTGAGGCTTAACTTCAATCTTGTACGCATACGTGTTGATAACACCTATTCGTTTGGCAAAAACTTGTAAATATTTGGATAACACTTCCTGTAGTTTTATACGTTCATGTGCACTGAGAGCTGTAGCTTCATTTATCTTATGATCAAGCAATGTTTTCAAGTCCATTAGCTCTGTGTCAAATGAGTGTGTGTGCGTGTCTTGAATGTCATTGTCAAGTACTAACTGAACCTTGTACCCTGTACAGTGTTTGTCATGCATTAGAGTTCTCCTGTCCAAATCAATAATAATTACACTGCCTCTATCATTTAAAATACCTTTACCTTTGGAGAAGTCTATAATGCAGTCCTTCTCGCTCATAATATCTATTCCTAATATGCAATTTGTCACAAGGTTTTGTACAACCAGGAATGGCCATTGTACGGTTCCATTACCTATTTTAATGTTTACAAAAACTTGCTTCGTAACCCTACATGACTTATTACCTAGTGCAGTAGTTATTTTACAGTTTTGGGCAGGAAACTCAGGCACAGGTTCCAATTCACACATCTTTTTATAGAAATTAAAAGACAAAACGCTCACAGCTGCACCTGTATCTAGAATAATAGTAGTTGGAATGCCACCTACTACACCAGTGGTAGATGCTAAAACAATTTCATTTGTGTTTGAACGACATTGTGTACTGTCTTGTAAAAGTTCATCTGATATATTGTTATTGTGGTTGTATCTTATAAATAAAACAGGTAATTTTTGTTTAGAATTATTCGGCATATCATTATTCTGATGTTCAACTGTGGTGTCAAATAACTGATTAACATTGAAGTCGCCCCCCAAGAATTCCTCAGCCACGACCTGGGGCATAGAAGTGACTGTTTCTAGTTTGTTGGATTAGCATTTGTACTAGGTACTGACACAGATTGAGGTTGTGTGTCAGGTGTCATTTCTATTATATTCACATTCGGATATTGCCTATTGTGATCTCCAAACTTTTGCGGTTGTTGTTGCTGTTGCGCATTATAACTTACCTGTCGGTCATAAGGTATGCTCCAATTTTGTCCTGGTGGCTGCTGTGGTAAAGCAGTGTTTGAATGAAAGTACTGATCGTTACGAGTCCAGCCTTGACGCTGTCTTGGCTCGTAGTTATTATTATTTCTGTTTCTGTTTGTGTTTTTGTTGTTGCCTATGTATCCGTTGTTACCGTTGTAGTTATTACCGCGGTGCCTTTTGTATGGATTGCCGCATGAAGTGTTATTACTGTTGTAACTATTGTTTGTATTGGAATACGCGTGTTGATTTTGATTTCCGTATTGAGACGGCATGTGAGTTTGCTGTTTTTGTTGTACCGCGTATCCAACTGTGGGCGCGCCAGAATTGAGTTGGCAAGCCTGCATGTTTTGCATTCCACTAGTGTAAACATTGTGGCTGCTGTTTTGCCGCGCGAAGCGCTGATCTTCAAGTAACATGTCAACCGAATCTAAAGCTGTTAGAAAATAATCTGAATCGTCATCCGGGATATGTAGGAGTTTTTCTTTAATGTTGAAAGGCAATTTGGCCTTCAACGCACGGAGTATATCGCGTGTTGCGACTGGTTCGTCAAAAAGTGTCCCATGTTCAAGTATTTTTCAAAATATCGGCGTAAGTTGCCATTTTTACTGTTAAAAGTTTCAGGTTCTAGAATTTGTCTTCTGAGTCGCTCCTGGACGGATTGCGACCAGAATTTGTTCAGAAAAGCACGCTCAAACTCACTGTACGTGGTACATACGTCAGCTTGACTGTATGCCCAGACAGCTGCATCGCCTTGGATGTAACCGACAATATGAAATCTTTTTCCGGTCACTCCAAGTGCGTGGAAATGCGTTACTAAAAGATTTAAGAAAAATCACCGGATGAATGGTTCGTTTTTCTGGGATAAAAATCTGAAATTGCCTGTGTTTCATTAAGCTTTCTTCTTCCTTCGCATTGTGATATGGATTTGTTCCACTGTAATTACTGCAATGTTCAGCTGGCGAGTAATTACAATAATGTTGCTGTGGTTTACCATGATAATAGCTTGTGTTTGTGTTTGTACATCGTGGTATGTGTTGTAGTCGTGGTGTGTTTTGTTCTTGTGTGTTTGTCGTGTAAGGTATGTGTGTGTCATACTCGAATGTATATTGGTTCCTGAACTGTACATTTTGACTGATATTTTCGTTACATTCAGACTGTGGTCGATCGGTGAATTGTGTCATTGGTCCAGTGACGGATTGTACTGCGTCACTGATCAGCTGTTTGTTATTAGTAATGTATTGCGCTACGGAGTCGTGCACAATTGTTGGTAAATTTTCACGTAGGCATCTATCAAAATGTTTGTCTTTGTTCACTACCCAATCATGAAATTCTTTATTAATGTTTTGAAAATGAGCTGTAGCATCAGATTGTAAGATGTCAGTCAGGTGTTGTTCAACATTGTCAAATTTATTCTGTACGTCAGTAATTCGTTTTTCTAGGTTGTCGTGTACTGAAGGATATGTTTGAATTTGTTCAGTAAGAACTTCACACGTGACATTAAGATTTTTTACTTGTGTCTGTAAAAGTGCTACGTCAGTTGTAGTCTTTTCTTGTGTCGTATTAAGCTGGGAAAATTTAGTACTGAGTTCAGTCATCTGTTTGGTCAGTGTGGCGTCTATAAGTTCCACACGTTTACATAAAGTGTCATTACTCGTCTTGAGTGCTATGAGGTCAGATTTAATTTCGTCATTTTGTGTCTGTAAGGTTGCCATGTTTTCGGCGTTCTGTTTCATTATCATTTGTAACATGTCGGCAATGTTTACCGTTTGCAACGTCTGTGCCCGCGCCGCGTCATTAGACGTGACGTCATGCATTAACATGGGCTCTGACTGAGACTTTGAAATTTTTGTGGTGGACGGCCTATTGTCAAAATTTCCGTCAACACTTGCGTCAATGTTTGATAAATCGTCACTACCGGTTGCTGTCGTAAAGTCATTTTCTAACATTTGACTCTCGTCCGAGTCGGATTGTGTCTGAATAGTACGTCTTTGCTGTTCCATTTTTGCGTATTGATTTCTAGTCATTACCATGCCACACGTGATTTATGTTTCAAGAAAATATTTGACACTGATTTTAAAATGAAATGCAGTTGAGCATGAATCGCTCGTAGCAACAATGGCTGTCCCGTTAATTTGAAAATATAAACTGAATTTGAGATTATTGGTAATGGCTGCTGGCCATGTTACATCATATCGTACAGAAGTCGGCCATATTGTACACTCGTGTATTGGTATTGTTGGATACGTTATTGTTTAGGGAAAAGTGCTAAGAATGAAATTTGTTACTGAAAACTGTTATGCGCGAAAGAAACACTATAGAATTTACTGAAAAGCTAATACACTGAATTATACGTCTGGTCAAGCCTGCTAATGCAAAGATGCTGCGTCTTACCTTATTTTGCTGGAAGCTTCATTCCGTCTTCCGGCAAAACTTTAGAATTAGAAAATATCTTCAGATTTTCATTATCTCTCATACATTCACGTCCAGGTCCAGAAAGTTGATTTTTGACATGAAACAAAAAAGAACAATGTAACAAATGACAAAATAACAAGTCCGACACGCAGTCGCCAATATAAAATAAATAAAAATAAAATGGAATAAAATATTAATGATTAATTATTCTGTATGTATGATGATTGGTTGTAATTGGTATTTGCTTATCTGGAACGTGGACGTTTAATTATTCGGTATCAGACGCTTGACAATGGCTATTTGGAAAAGGCAATGTAACTCGTAGTTGACCGTGAAATAAAACTGAAATAATCGGACTTCGTAATTAAATCGTTTCCAAAGACTGCTGCGGTAGGTACGGACTCATGATCTAATCTCAATATTACAATGATTTGCCAGCCATGCCAATACGTCGTACAGAGGTGATTGTCTACTAAACATAAAAAGTTACACAGTTAGTTAAATCAGATATATTCAATGAAATAGCCTACAGTTCATAATCCTACTTACTTTTATAAATATAAATTCATTACAGAATCGAGTGCCTAGTGTGGTTGCAACTCGCAGTATTCTTCTATAACATGAAAATATGGCGGTGTGCCAGACAATAAAATAAAATACGTGCTTCTCGCACCACTTCTACCTGAGCTCTCCCTCTCTTAAAACAGACATAAGAGTAACGTAATTATTCTTTTGTCTTTATCAGCGACACAGCGCTGCAGTTGTGTGCCATAGGCTTTATTTATTAGTCACTGATTATTTATTTAATTAATATTTCGCGTTTCCGCGGAAACTCACGCTCGGCATGCAAATGTGCCTTTATAGGCTATTTACAATGTGTACAGAAACCAGATGGCAGTTATAAGAGTCGAGGAGCATCAAAGGGAAGCAGTGGTTGCGAAGGGAGTGAGACAGGGCTGTAGCCTATGTATTCAGTCTATGGATTGAGCAAGCAGTAAAGTAAATTAAAGAAAATTTTGGAGTAGGAATTAAAATCCATGGAGAAGAAATAAAAACTTTGAGGTTCGCCGATGACATTGTAATTCTGTCAGAGACTGCAAAGGACCTGGAAGAACAGATGAATGGAATGGTCAGTGTCTTGAAAGAAGGAATAAAATGAACATCAACAAAAGCAAAACGAGGATAATGGAATGTAGACGAATTAAATCGGGTGACGCTGAGGGAATTAGATTAGGAAATGAGACACTTAAAGTAGTAGATGATTTTTGCTATTTGGGGAGCAAAATAACTGATGATGGTCGAAACAGAGAGGATATAAAATATAGACTGGCAATGGCAAGGAAATCGTTTCTAAAGAAGAGACATTTATTAACATCGAGTATAGATTTAAGCGTCAGGAAGTCTTTTCTGAAAGTATTTGTATGGAGTGTAGCCACGTATGGAAGTGAAACATTGGCAATAAATAATTTAGACAAGAAGAGAATAGAAGCTTTCAGAATGTGGTGCTACAGAAGAATGCTGAAGATTAGATGGGTTGATCACGTAACTAATGAGGAGGTACTGAACAGAATTGGGGAGAAGAGGAATTTCTGGCACAACTTGACTAGAAGGAGGGATCGGTTGGCAGGACATATTCTGAGGCATCAAGGTATCACCAATTTAGTATTGTGGGGCAGCGTGGAGGGTAAAAATCGTAGAGGGAGATCAAGAGATGGATACACTAAGCAGATTCAGAAGAATGTAGGTTGCAGTAGGTACTTGGAGATTGAGCCGTGTATGGCTCGCCATCCCACCATTTGGTATTTTACACTCTGTTTTAACGTATTTCCATCTCACGACGTTGATTTAAATTATTGGCGTTACAGAGTTGCTGTTTTGCCTGACCGTCATGGGCGCTAGTAGCGCGTATTGATATATCCCCTCTGATAGGATCTTTGCTCGGCTGCTATTACACTCCTGGAAATGGAAAAAAGAACACATTGACACCGGTGTGTCAGACCCACCATACCTGCTCCGGACACTGCGAGAGGGCTGTACAAGCAATGATCACACGCACGGCACAGCGGACACACCAGGAACCGCGGTGTTGGCCGTCGAATGGCGCTAGCTGCGCAGCATTTGTGCACCGCCGCCGTCAGTGTCAGCCAGTTTGCCGTGGCATACGGAGCTCCATCGCAGTCTTTAACACTGGTAGCATGCCGCGACAGCGTGGACGTGAACCGTATGTGCAGTTGACGGACTTTGAGCGAGGGCGTATAGTGGGCATGCGGGAGTCCGGGTGGACGTACCGCCGAATTGCTCAACACGTGGGGCGTGAGGTCTCCACAGTACATCGATGTTGTCGCCAGTGGTCGGCGGAAGGTGCACGTGCCCGTCGACCTGGGACCGGACCGCAGCGACGCACGGATGCACGCCAAGACCGTAGGATCCTACGCAGTGCCGTAGGGGACCGCACCGCCACTTCCCAGCAAATTAGGGACACTGTTGCTCCTGGGGTATCGGCGAGGACCATTCGCAACCGTCTCCATGAAGCTGGGCTACGGTCCCGCACACCGTTAGGCTGTCTTCCGCTCACGCCCCAACATCGTGCAGCCCGCCTCCAGTGGTGTCGCGACAGGCGTGAATGGAGGGACGAATGGAGACGTGTCGTCTTCAGCGATGAGAGTCGCTTCTGCCTTGGTGCCAATGATGGTCGTATGCGTGTTTGGCGCCGTGCAGGTGAGCGCCACAATCAGGACTGCATACGACCGAGGCACACAGGGCCAACACCCGGCATCATGGTGTGGGGAGCGATCTCCTACACTGGCCGTACACCACTGGTGATCGTCGAGGGGACACTGAATAGTGCACGGTACATCCAAACCGTCATCGAACCCATCGTTCTACCATTCCTAGACCGGCAAGGGAACTTGCTGTTCCAACAGGACAATGCACGTCCGCATGTATCCCGTGCCACCCAACGTGCTCTAGAAGGTGTAAGTCAACTACCCTGGCCAGCAAGATCTCCGGATCTGTCCCCCATTGAGCATGTTTGGGACTGGATGAAGCGTCGTCTCACGCGGTCTGCACGTCCAGCACGAACGCTGGTCCAACTGAGGCGCCAGGTGGAAATGGCATGGCAAGCCGTTCCACAGGACTACATCCAGCATCTCTACAATCGTCTCCATGGGAGAATAGCAGCCTGCATTGCTGCGAAAGGTGGATATACACTGTACTAGTGCCGACATTGTGCATGCTCTGTTGCCTGTGACTATGTGCCTGTGGTTCTGTCAGTGTGATCATGTGATGTATCTGACCCCAGGAATGTGTCAATAAAGTTTCCCCTTCCTGGGACAATGAATTCACGGTGTTCTTATTTCAATTTCCAGGAGTGTACTTCCCGGTTGTCATCTGTCGTGGAGTCAGTTGGAACGTGCGAGGAGGAGAGTTCACGGCGCCCGTCTGGTTCGTGAGTTGGGCCCTAGCAGTCAGTTGCAACGCGTCTGGAGCCCAGCCCGGGCCAGACAGTCGCCGGCTTGCAGCAGCAGTGAGCCCTGCGTGGACATCGCCCGCCCGACCGTTGCTGCCACCCATCACTTAAGCCGGGACTGACTTTTGTTGGATTGTTGGTCGGTCGGTTGGTCCGAGGACATCTGCGTGCGGTGTAGCCGACTGAGCCGCCGGCGGTCTCTGCGCAGTGTCGGAGTCTGTCTGGAGCTATCCGTTCGGTACGAACATCGTCGCTCGCCGACCCAGGACGTAAAGGTTGAGTGGTTTCGAGCATTACGTTGTTGGTTCCGGTGTTGCTGTTGTGGAGGTTTTCCTGTGAGCAACAACGAGTGAAGTGTTAGAGGTAGCCGCCGTCATATGGAACTGATCAAATTAATTTGTCCATAGTCAAGTGCACCAGCGGAATTCTCTGCCTTGCGGCCGTTAGTGTTCTGGCTACATACCCTGGCCGCTAAAGTAGCTTTTAGGCAGTGTCTTTTCCTCACCTGCTGTTGCTGCCCAATATGGTGTGTAGTTTTGGCAGCTCAGTTCACATACGCGTTTGTTTGGGGATAGTAATACTTGTAATTTTTGGGGGGCCTTGATTTCTCGCATACTCCGTCGTGGCAAGCAAGCGTTTGGTCGGTCGGTCCGTGACTGTCCCTTGGTGGGGTTCGCACGAATTAAGTGTAGTTGGACTCACCACCTGTCTCGCCTAAGTGAACGAGGGCAGACCGATCCACTGGAGGCTCCTGAGTGCCGTTCGCTTAATTATCCTTTTGGCAGTGTTAATGTTGTTGTAATTTAGTTGTATTTTATATTTTTAATTGGCACGGTTAGTTGTGGGCCTTCAGCCCTGGGAAAACATGTTCTCAGAGTTTCCTTCAAGTCCAAACATTATCGCCTTCTGCTCTTCAAAAGTTATTGTAATTTCCTCTGAAAGATTTTACAAGTTGTTGTGGGCCTTCCGCCATTGGTGTTGCAAAAAGGAAATTTTTAAACTTAATGTACTGTTTTACTGATTGTTGCAATATATATTTCCTTAATTTGCAGAATTTAGCTTTGCGGCCTTCAGCCATTTTATTGCGTGTGTTTATCTCTTTCTGTGCACATTGTGGGCCATCAGCCCTGTTAGCATCTTATAACATTGTGGCCTTCTGCCTTCAGTAATCATCATAGTATATTTCGAATTTTTAAAACTAAGCCGGCGGCCTTCAGCCGCTCCGCATGCTGATCTCATATATGTATACGATTTATCTTATTTGTAAATTTAACTGTGTGTCATGTCTTTTCAGAATTGAACTTATTCTAAAGCATCTGTTTGGAGGCCTTCAGCCGCGAAGCAAATTTAATTCTTTCAAAAGTGCATTTGTAAACTAAATGTTAATAAATTACAATTGTGGAATGAATCCGACCGCAACTCCCTTGGTCCTTTCTACAATCTTAATTACCGGTTAGGCCTGCGTAATTAAGCGGGTGTTTCAGAGGTGAAGAAGCTTGCACGCGATAGAGTAGCATAGAGAGCTGCATCAAACCAATCTTTGGACTGAACACCACAACAACGACAGCCCTGACACGTAAGCTGCCATGCAAAGCTGGTTGATTTGGCAGGGCGAAAAAGATCCCAAACAATATCTGTTCTGCGTGGCAGCCTATACGCCAGGGGCTAGAAAAACACGTTTTTGCCTCTATCTCAACTTGAGCTAAGAGGTTATAAACGCCACATTGATGATACTCGTGAGACATGCTATTTCTGTGTCAAATTTCGTCTAAATTGAACCAGAGTTTTGGGATTTGATGCTATACATACACACACTATGCTACATATAATAGATACCATAAAAACATAATGGAGATGTTAATCGCCATTAATACGTTGTCTCACATCAACTGAAATGGTCTGATCATGATGATGTAGTTTTTAGATTCAACACTGTAGAAAGCTGCTGCTTTCGACATAAAAACGTCACCAGTCATAATTTAAAGTGCATTTTCGTACACCAAGAAATTTACTTACAGTTGTTTAATAAGGAGCGAGAAAGTTTGAGAGTGCATGATTACAATATGTGCAGTAGGGATTATTCTCCAGCCACGCTCCACGACAGGATCAATCGTAAATCAGCAGAGTGCATACGGTCGCTCTCGTGCCGTGGCAACACTTGATGCTGTTTCTTTGACCATCTTTTTATGTCGCGACCGCAAGGCATCTGTCATTCGTAATAGATAGCAGCTGCGATGGACACACTCCCGGGATGCTATAAGTTGTACAGGATGACAGGTATGGGCTGGCGGTGGGCGTTGTGGAATAATAGGGTAATTTTAGAGAAAGGCCATTTATTGGCTAAAGCCTGATAAAAAGGGGCTACATAGGCCTAGGGAGGTGAGGGAGAGCCAGAGCTTATAATTTGGCGAACATTGTTCGCGAAGCTACCGAAAGTTGTTGTCTGCCAAAACTAAGTCCACAGTGCCGCAGCACCGGGAGAAGCGGGAGATGTTCAATGCTACAGGGCGCGCATCCGACTCGCGGGTGAGTAAGAATACAAGAGAGAGGGCCCGGCGACGGGCAGCCGGGTATATTCGACGCACCACGCGGCTTCCTCCACCCTGATTGGTCAGGACCGAGCAAACCGTGCGGGCGGCATGGAACTTTCCAGAGCGTTGCCTGCTAAGCGACGCCTGGGGCGGCGTTATCTCGTAAGCACACGAGAGAGGCGCGTGATCAAGGTGCCCTTCCTCGGTGCTGACTTCCTGTTACTAGACCGTGGGACGAAAGAATTTACAGGCAGCTAACACTGCCGGCCGTGGCTTGGCCGTAATGGAAAAATGAAGTTACCGGTTTGAGGCTCATATAATAAAGTAAAATCCCTTATTGTCTGGCTCATCCTTTACAAAGTACTGCAAAACACCTTCCTAGGCTCACTGCACAGATAAAATTACATTTTGTGGACTCATACTTCGCTACAAAAATCTTTTTTAGGCCCACCCATTGTTTTTTACGAAGTAATACACGAATTAATCCCAGTGTGATCACCCTCATTCAAGTTTTCCGTTGTCTTCTTGAAGCGATTAAAGCACATGGTGGATTTTTTCCTTTCTGCTTCATCTCTAATGACCTTGTAGTCAGTGGCACTTTTTCCGTAACCAGCTTTCCTTTCATTTTTTCTCAACATTGCCCCCCCTGAATGCAAGTGTCTCACGAAGTTTAAATGGTATAGTTCCTCGCATGCCCCATTACTCTAGTAAGCCATAGTCGAAAACTGTAAAAAAGCCCTTCATCAAAGCCCTTTGATCTTCTTTAATGTGGCGAATAATTCACGTCGGAACGATCCCACTTGAAACAAAAAACCATTTTTTCATATGATTTCTACGATGTGTTTACCCCAGACATGGCACAAATATTTTCAGCTGCCTAGCATGCCGTTAACGATTAAATCTGAAGAGAACAAAATATCACAAACCCTAAACTCTTTATGTTTCACACTCTGCTTTCTAACACCTAAATATGCTTCATAACTTAAAGCTACGCCACATTAAGTCACAACAAGAACTCTTATAGAAACTCGAAAAACTATGATTGATAAATATACTTGTTGCACCCCATGTGACAACACTCCAAATTAAATCTCTATGGACTTACGCACCAACCTAATTTTTTCCACACAATTTTGCCTACAATCGTAGATTGCATATTTCAGAATTCTTCACATCGTATGCTGCATGAGCAACGGTCATAAAGTTGTTGCCTACACAATTACATCAGATGACAGTTTAAAAACAGATCAGTGTACTCCATATTTCGGGTTTGCATCTACACTGAACCACTTTGGTCACTAGACTCCTAATACATGAAGTACTACAGCAGCTCAATGGGAAAGCAATAGTCCGTGTATAAATTTCGGCATCCTAATGTTTCGCCACTTCGTGCTGATGACCGTTACGTGATTTTATTTCACTGATTACGAAATGAAATCGAAAGTCCATTTTGTGACGTGAAGCAGCCAGTGAACAGTGGTGCAGCAGAGCAAGGAAATGAATGTTTTGAACAGCCTGTAATCGACTCCAGAGTAGTCAGAATGCTCATCCAATATGGAGCAGCCATTGCTGTGACAAAATCAGCTACATGTGAAGTTTTTCGGTCTTGTAACACCACCAGTCGGTATTGCTTTGATATGAATTTAAAATGAAGCGTTCAAAAATAGTAAAAGAACTAAGGATCAAATAACTTTTCATAACTTTAAAACCAATGTAGTAGTGAAGATATGCATTAAAACAAAATACTAAGGCAGCAGTCAGTGACCAGTATAGGTACTTTTGCTGGCACTGATGCAGAATTATACAGTCAGTTTAAATATGAACATTGCTGATTATAATCAGTTTTAGTAAGAGGCATTCGTAATAGTCAATGATTTTACAACACAGTGAATGGTTCGACTAGTGTCAAAAACTACAAACTAGTAAAACATTATCAGCTGACACGTCTTGCAAGTCCACACAGTCATTACTAAGTTCGTCATATGAAAGTATACATGAAATATAAATAACTTTCTTTTGGGTATGAAACATTACCAAAAGATCATTTGTACTTCAAAAGAAAATCCCATACGGTAAAACGTGCATCTTCTTTCAGATTCTACTGCACTAAGCACTTCTCATAATACACCAAACAAACATGTTAACAATGTGGAAAGCGAACGTCTGAAGAGTAACTGCATTCCAGGAGAAATAAAATTATCGAATACTTCACATTCACATCCATTATTCCCTAATTACATCAACTTTAAACTCTATGGCCCTTCCAACTCTGCTCGGTGCAGTAACAGCTTCAGTGTAATTTTATAAGGTTTTCACAGTTTCATTGTCTCCCACGCTTCCTGATTGAGTAATTAGTAAACTTTTGATACATTTGCGTGTTGAACATATCAACTGGCACCTAGCTGCAAAGACTCTTAATTAATTTGTGGCAACAGGAGAACAGCAAGACTAAATTCAAGGACGATTATTTATTATTATTTACCGTTCTGATGAAGTTTTAGGGACATATCACAGTGGATAAATAAAAAATGAAACATTGCTGAGTCCTTTTTATCAATCAAGACACAACTGATGGTCACGCAGTCTATTAAAAATTGCACAATGCTTAACATTAATTTCGTAGTGTTGTAGGCGACTTTTTTCGCCCAGTGGTTCCTTAGGTAAGACCTGTCCTCTTGATCGCATGTTTTGTGGTCACATCAACCCAATATCAAGTCATTAATACTGACAGCAACAATCATTACAGGTTCACCTTTTCCTTCACCATCCAAACCATTGAACAGGTAAAAGAAACTGTCTTCACACCATGTATCCATGAGGCTCACAGTGCGTATGCACCAAAAGTTCCAAATTGGTTCTTTTGATATAAGTATTAGCATTCTCCGCCAGTGAAACTGCCGTTCATAGAATTTTGTTTCAATATGTTGTATAAATTCAAAAAATTTCATTTCATTCTTTCTCTTTTTTACATACTGGACTCAAAAAATTAACTTTCCCACAGTAAAAATTACAATGGATTTTTACAAAGTTATATAAAGAAAATAATCTCATCTTTGAGTCCCATCTAGACTTTCAAAATGCCAGTAGTTCCATCTAGCAAACTTTCGCAATGCCTGTACTGTGGGTAGGTGGCTCAGCACTCGTCCACGATTGTGAAAAGTAGTAGTTCAACGAACAGATCACAGCTGTCTCCCGTACACACTTGGAATGATTGTAGATTTTTGTGATAAAGGTCTGGGTTTCGTTCGTTCTATAGGCAACCATTTTAACAAGCACAAATGGACCCTCTTTACACATGTTTCTCTTTATAGGATGTCCACAACTTTTGTATAGATTATTCATGACTGATAATATCCACATATAGTTATATTAAATTTTATTTTTCAATTAAAGGAAAACATGGCGAGGTTTCTGGACAACAGTCCGATTTGCCAGTTCATCTGAAAGACTACAACTAAATGTGGCGGGTATACATATGTCAAAATATATGAAAGCCAAAAGAACTTGTAGTAACATTCTAGAGAATACCACAGTATCTACAAAATATCCATGTGAGTCAACTAAAAACAGGTACTATAGCGATACAGTATAGTGTAAGGGGATACATGAAATGAAAGCAGAACGTTCCACAGCCACCCAGTAATACATCTGGTTCCACAGAGATTAACTAAATAGATTGGTAGTCACAATAACACAAATTTATTTCTCTAACACTTATTATGAAAGTAAAAATTCTTTAATTCTGAAATGAAACAAAATTCTTTCACCAGAAAACAAACAAGCAGTAGTTCTTCAATTACAAATAAAGTTAAGATTCCTGAATCCCAAAAAAATAATTAAGTTTTTCAATAAGTGGAACTAATGGTAACACTTTTTAAAAGTGAGCCAAATCTTGAAATCTGAATAAAGTTAGCCTCAGAATGACGCCTGTTCATCAGTTCTTGGGTTTGAAAACAAAGTCTACACTGTAGTACAAACCGCACAATAAAAACGTTTTCAAAGTACCTTACAGTAGTAGCAACAGGAGAAGACAGTTTAGAAAAATTTCTATGTACAGCAATGATAGACACACAAAGTAAAATTAATTAATTCCTCTATCAGCTCTTGTTAGAGCAGTATTATAATAAATGTAAAGTACTATGATGCTTTTGTTCTACAGGATTAATTTATTGTGTTCACAGTTTTCAGTTTTCACACTTAAACTAACTACTGTCGCCAATGAAGTTACAGTGCTTCAAAACAACACTGGACAAAATAATACACATCTAGACTGAGGCACAAGCACACAGTAAATGGCATCTACCCATTATATTGGTAATGTAATTTAAAAGGCAAAAATCTGAACAATAAATAAATAAATATAAAGTAGCAAAAAAAACCTTAACACTAAGCTGGAAAATCATGCCTATACAACAATTTACAGCAACAAAGAGAAACATTGCCACTAAACTGGAAAATCATGCCTACATAACAGCTAACATCAACAAATAAACTCAATAAAATTAGTACTTGACATAATTACATCAACAGGTATTAAACATGGAAAGTGATACGAAAACTAGTTAAAAAGAACAGCACTTGTAACAATAGAATATATGAAGTAATAAGCAATCCTCATAAGATCAACAGAAATGAATAATTGAAGAAACACAGAAGAATATGAGGGTCAGACTGCAAATAACATCTTTCACAGTGTGATGGTACTGCAATTAAACTTTTTACCTTTTAAATTGTAGTATTGCTACGCTGTGAAAGATGTCATTTACTGAGTGTTCCTTCATAGTCTTCTATTTTTCTGCATTTATTCATTTCTGTTTATCTTATTCATATTACTTATGTACAGTTGTTGAGTATTGCTTTTGATTGGTTTCTCTATCATGTTCTATGTTTAATACCTCTTGATGTAGTCTTGTCAAGTACCAATTTTATTTTTTTGAGTATGTTTATTTATGTTATTTGTTATGTAGGCATTTTCCCAGTTTAGTGCTAGCGTTTTTCCTGTTTGCTCCTTTATATTTATTTATTGTTCAGCTTTTTTCCTTTTAAATTGCACTACCACCACAGTATCAAAGACGTAATGTACTGTGTGTTTGTGCCTTACTCTAGATGTATAACATCTTTCTTAATGTTGTTTACAAACATTATAAATTTTTTGGCGACAATAATCAGTGTTTATGCCCTTGTAAGATTAGATTAGATTTACTTTCGTTCCAATGGATCCATAGTGAGGAGGTCCTCCAGGAAGCAGAAAATGTCAGAAAAACAATAATACATGACAAATATTTAGAACTGAAACAAATAAACTGCTGTACCTTCCACAGGTCCCAAGTGGAATGATCGTCATTTTTTTATGAAAACTATATGAAAGAATCATTTTACAAACACACATTTACTAAGATCACATTAATGCACTGAGTTTAAAATTTAAAAATTTTTTTTGTTTATTTATATGGTAATAAACGTATAAGTAGCGGTAAGTAGGGTAGCGGAGTACGTGTGGAGTGCACATGTGGGTTTTTTAGGTTAGAGAATTCCCTCCCTAGGCCCGACAAGACGCCTCCTGAGACGCGGCAAGGTAGGAGTAGGCAAAATGCAACAGGGAATAACAATATTAATGTGCTAATAGTAAACTGCAGGAGTGTCTATAGAAAGGTCCCAGAACTGCTCTCATTAATAAACGGTCACAATGCCCATATATTACTAGGGACAGAAAGTTGGCTGAAACCAGACATAAACAGTAACGAAATCGTAAACTCAGATTGGAATGTACACTGCAGAGACAGGCTGGACAGTGAAGGGGGAAGCGTGTTTATAGCGATAAGAAGTGCAATAGTATCGAAGGAAATTGACGGAGATCCGAAATGTGAAATAATTTGGGTGAAGGTCACAGTTAAAGCAGGCTCAGGCATGTTAAATTGATGTCTCTATAGGCCCCATGGCTCAGCAGCTGTTGTGGCTGAGCACCTGAAGAATAATTTGGAAAATATTTCGAGTAGATTTCACCACCATGTTAAAGTTCTGGGTGGAGATTTTAATTTGCCGGAAATAGACAGGGAGTCTCAAACGTTCATAACGGGTGGCAGGTACAAAGAATCCAGTGAAATATTCTTAAGTGCTTTATCTGAAAACTACCTAGAGCAGTTAAACAGAGAACCGACTCGTGGCGATAACACATTAGACCTTATGGTGACAAACAGACCCGAACTATCTGAAACAGTTAACGCAGAACAGGGAATCAGCGATCATAAAGCGGTTACTGCATCGATGATTTCAGCCGTAAATAGAAATATTAAAAAAGGTAGGAAGATTTTTCTGTTTAGCAAAAGTGACAAAAAGCAAATTACAGAGCACCTGACGGCTCAACACAAAAGTTTTGTCTCAAGTACAGATAGTGTTGAGGATCAGTGGACAAAGTTCAAAACCATCGTACAATATGCGTTAGATGAGTATGTGCCAAGCAAGATCGTAAGAGATGGAAAAGAGCCACCGTGGTACAACAACCGAGTTAGAAAACTGCTGCGGAAGCAAAGGGAACTTCACAGTAAACATAAATATAGCCAAAGCCTTGCAGACAAACAAAAATTACGCGAAGCGAAATGCAGTGTGAGGAGGGCTATGCGAGAGGCGTTCAATGAATTCGAAAGTACAGTTCTATGTACTGACTTGGCAGAAAATCGTAAGAAATTTTGGTCTTATGTCAAAGCGGTAGGTGGATCAAAACAAAATGTCCAGACACTCAGTGACCGAAATGGAACTGAAACAGAGGATGACAGACTAAAGGCCGAAATACTAAATGTCTTTTTCCAAAGCTGTTTCACAGAGGAAGACTGCACTGTAGTTCCTTCTCTAGATTGTCGCACAGATGACAAAATACGCATTAGGAGTGATTTAAAATGGAATGATCATATAAAGTTGATTTGGTAAAGCAGATGCTAGACTGAGATTCATTGGAAGAATCCTAAGGAAATGCAATCCGAAAACAAAGGAAGTAGGTTACAGTATGCTTGTCCGCCCACTGCTTGAATACTGCTCAGCAGTGTGGGATCCATACCAGATAGGTTTGACAGAAGAGATAGATAAAATCCAACGGAGAGCAGCGCGCTTCGTTACAGGATCATTTAGTAATCGCGAAAGCGCTACGGAGATGATAGATAAACTCCAGTGGAAGACTCTGCAGGAGAGACGGAGAGACGCTCAGTAGCTCGGTACGGGCTTTTGTTAAAGTTTCGAGAACATACCTTCACCGAAGTGTCAAGCAGTATATTGCTCCCTCCTACGTATATCTCGCGAAGAGACCATGAGGATAAAATCAGAGAGATTAGAGCCCACACAGAAGCATACCGACAATCACTCTTTCCACGAACAATACGAAGGGAGAACCGATAGAGGTACTCAAGGTACCCTCCGCCACACACTGTCAGGTGGGTTGCGGAGTATGGATGTAGATGTAGATGTAATAGAACTACTACAATACTTATTTACAATGAACACATTTCTGCACTGAAATGGTGCAGGAGTTAGATTGTACTTATAATTACACACACACATACACAGAAAAAAAAATCAGTTTGTTCTACTGAGAAATTCATCAATGGAGTAGAAGGAGTTGGCCACCAATAAATCCTTTAGGCTTCTCTTAAACTGAATTTCATTGGTTGTGAAGTTTTTTATGGCTGCTCGAAAGTTATTGAAAAAGCGTGTTCCTGAATAATGCACACCTTTTTGTACAAGAGTAAGTGACTTTAAAGCCTTTGAAGATTATTCTCATTTCTAGTATTGATTCCATGAACTGAGTTGTTGGTTTGAAAAAGTGATATAATTTTAATGACAAATTTCATTAAGGAATAAATATATTGGGAAACAGTAGTTAGTATCCCTAGTTCCCTAAACAGGCTTCTGCAAGATGTTCTTGAGTTCACACCACATATAGCTCTTGTTGTACGTTTTTGTGCTAAGAAAACTTTAGCTTGGCTTGATGAATTACGCCAAAAAATAATCCCACATGACATTATGGAATGAAAGTAACCATAGTATGCCAGCATTTTCATTTTTATATTTGTATCCCCTCGTCCCCCCCCCCCCCCCCATAAACCATGGACCTTGGCATTGGTGGGGAGGCTTGAGTGCCTCAGCAATACAGATAGCTGTACCATAGGTGCAACCACAATGGAGGGGTATCTGTCGAGAGGCCAGACAAAGGTGTGTGGTTCCTGAAGAGGGGCACAGGCTGTCCAGTATTTGCAGGGGCAACAGTCTGGGTGATTGACTGATCTGGCCTTCTAACACTTACCAAAACAGCCATGCTGTGCTGGTACTGCGAACAGCTGAACGCAAAGGAAAACTACAGCCGTAATTTTTCTTGAGGGCATGCAGCTTTACTGTATGTTACAGAAGAATGATGAAGATTAGATGGGTAGACCACGTAACTAATGAGGAAGTATTGAATAGAATTTGGGAGAAGAGAAATTTGTGGCACAACTTGAATAGCAGAAGGGATCGGTTGGTAGGACATGTTCTGAGGCATCAAGGGATCACCAATTTTGTATTGGAGGGCAGTATGGAGGGTAAAAATAGTAGAGGGAGACCAAGAGATGAATACACTAACCAGATCCAGAAGGATGTAGGTTGCAGTAGGTACTGGGAGATGAAGCAGCTTGCACAGGCATCAAACCAGTCTCTGGAATGAGGACCACAACAACAACAACAACCCCTATCTCTGACACAATTCGCATTGTAAATATAGATTTGTTAAGACCCTTCAGCATTTCTGTGGTGTGCTCCTCGCAGTTGAATTTATTATCAAGCTGTAATCCCAAGTATTTAACACTGTCGACATCTTCTACCTGGTTTTCATCATACGTTAGGCATGTACTTGTAGGACACACCATTCAAGTTCTGAACTGCATATAGTGTTTTTTTTTTTCAAAGATTAGTGACAAAGAATTGGCTAGGAACCAGTGATTAATGTCCACAAGTATTTTATTACCCTATCTTTCTAAGACTACACTTGATTTGCTATTTATTGCAACGTTTGTATCCTCAGCAAACAAAACAAACTTGGGTCTGGTAAAGTTCCTGATAAAAGGTCATTCATAAACACAAGTAAGGGCTATAAGATGGAACCTTTTGGGACCCCCAAATGTAAGTAGTTCCCAGTTGGATGATGCCTGATAGCTTAATACATGTCTCTCTTCTAATAACACCCTTTGTTTCCTGCCAGAGATGTAAGATTTCAACCATTTTGCAGCATTTCCTGTTGCATCGCAATATTATAATTTACTTAAACGGATATTGTCATTTACACACTCAAATGCCTTTGACAGATTACAAAATATGCCAGTTGCCTGCAATTTTTTTTTCTAATGAATGAAGTATATTTTCACTATAAGTGTAGATAGCCTTCTCAACACCTGAACCCTTTAGAAACCCGATATTTGTGATAAGATAGTTATAAAGCCGATTGTACATTACATTTTCTAAAATTTTTGAGAATTCTAGTAAAAGTGGCTTAACTTCAGCATATTTCAACCATTCAGGAAGTATTCCACTGATAAACGACTGGTTACACAGATACCTTAATATTTTACTTAATTCAGAACCACATTCTTTAATTAACTTCGTTGATATATCATTGCACCCACCAGATGTTTTTTTATTTTAAAGATTTTATGATTTACATTACTTCTGCTAGGGTAGTGAGGGTCAAATTCATATTATGGAAGTTACTTGAAATGTCTGGTCTGAGGAATTCCATAGCAGCATCTACAGAACCTGACAACCCCATCTTTTCAGTAACAGTTATAAAATGTTTGTTAAAAAGCTCTGCAACACTGTACACATCTGTCACCAATTTATCATTTACTCTTAATGCTATTTGTCCCTCTTCATACTGGTTCTACCAGTCTCCTCCTTCACTATATCCCATATTGTCTTTATTTTGTTATCTGATATGACTATCTTTTCCTTGTAATATATTTGCTTTGATGTCCTTATCACAGTATTTAATATTTTGCAGTATTTCTTGTAATGTGCTATAGCACCAACATCAGTACTGTTTCGGATTGACAGATACAGTTTTCTTTTTGTTTTACAAGATACCCCTATTCCTTGAGTAATCCATGGCTACTTTGTAAACTTTGCTCTTACCTTGGTTAGTTTAGGGGGAAAACAGTGTTCAAATAAGGTAAGCACTTTATTAGCAAAAGTGTGAAATTTTTCATTCATGCCATGAGCACTGTAAACATCACTCCAGGGAATGTCTGTGAAGAGTGTCTTAAAATAATCAATTTTTGGCTTACTGTTTACCCTCTTGAGTTCAGATTTAACCGAGTCTGAGATGTATTCTACAATTTAATGGAAACGTCTAGGCACCTGTCCCAGATGGTCATTATGTATATGTACGAGAGGAGCATAATAACGTGAAGACTACGATTAGTGTACTACAATACCAGGACCACAACTGGACATTATGGGTGGACCCAAAAACGGTTAATATGCAGCTAGGTCAACAGAAAGGATTTACAAAGTATACCTTCTTTCCTTGCGCATGGGACAGCCGAGCAAGAGATAGGCACTGGAACCAGACGGAGTGGTCCGTATATGAGTCTGTGAGCTGGTACACTATGTGATCAAAAGTACCCGGACACCCCAAAAACATACATTTTTCATATTAGGTGCATTGTGCTGCCACCTACTGCCAGATACTCCATATCAGCGACATCAACAGTCATTAGACATCGTGAGGGAGCAGAACGGGGCGCTCCGCGGAACTCACGGACTTCGAACGTGGTCAGGTGATTGGATGTCACTTGTATCATACGTCTGTACGTGAGATTTCCACATACTTAAACATCCCTAGGTCCACTGTTTCGGATGTGTTATCAAAGTGGAAACGTGAAGGGACACGTACAGCACAAAAGCGTACAAGCCGACCTCGTCTGTTGACTGACAGAGACCGTCGACAGTTGAAGAGGCAGACATCTATCCAGACCATCACACATGAATTCCAAACTGCAGTCAGGATCCACTGCAAGTACTATGACAGTTAGGCGGGAGTTGAGAAAACTTGGATTTAATGGTCGAGCGGCTGCTCATAAGCCACACATCACGCCGGTAAATGCCAAACGACGCCTCGCTTGGTGCAGCGAGCGTAAACATTAGATGGCTGAACAGTGGAAAAATGTTTGGAGTGATGAATCGCGGTACTCAATGTAGCGATCCGATGGTAGGGTGTGGGTATGGCGAATGCCCGGTGAACGTCATCTGACAGCGTGTTCAGTGCCAACAGTAAAATTCGGAGGCGGTCTTATTGTGATGTGGTCGTGTTTCTTCATGGAGGGGGCTTGCACCCTTTGTTGTTTTGCGTCGTACTATCACAGCAGAGGCCTACATTGATGTTTTAAGCACCTTCTTGCTTCCCACCGATGAAGAGCAATTAGGGGATGGCGATTGCATCTTTCAACACGATCGAGCACCAGTTCATAATGCACGGCCTGTGGCTGAGTGGTTACACGACAGTAACATCCCTGTAATGGACTGACGTGCACGGAGTCCTGACCTGAATCCTATAGAACACCTTTGGGATGTTTTGGTACGCCGACTTTGTGCCACGCCTCACCGACCGACATCGATACCTCTCCTCAGTGCACCATTCAGTGGAGAATGGGCTGCCATTTCCCAAGAAACTTTCCAGCACCTGTTTGAACATATGCCTGCGAAAGTGGAAGCTAAGATTAGGGGCGGGCCAACACCATACTGAATTCCAGCATTACCGATGGAGGGCGCCACGAACTTGTAAATCATTTTCAGCCAGGTGTCCGGATACTTTTGATCACATAGTATATCAGTGTATGTCAAGTATTGTCAATGATTCAGCTGCCAGTCGAGAAAAAATAATTTTCGCACCATTCCCTATCAGTCTATGTTTGATTAAACAGTATGTTAAAGCAGTAGATACAGACGGTGACTGCTTCCAATATATAGTCAGTGCTCTTCCTGCTTTTTCTGTTGAGAAGATCAAGGCAGAAATGTTTAATGGACTCGAGATTCAGGCACTTGTACTTGACAGAGGATTTATGAGGAACATGAACCTCGAGAAAAGGGTTGCTCGGGTGTCATTCGTTACTGCAATCGATAACGTTCTTGGTAATAAAAAAGCTGCTAACTATGAAAGTCTCATAGCTGATATACTGTCAGCATTTAATGTCCTTGGTTGTGATATGAGTGTCAAACTCCATTTCCTATTCAGATATCTTGATAAATTCCCTGGCAATATAGCAGACCAGTGACGAACAAGACGAACGGTTCCATCAAGACCTCAAGGTTATGGAAGAGCGCTATCAAGACAGATGGCACAAACATTCAATGGCAGACCACTGTTGGAGTATTAAACGACATCTCTCTGAAGAAGTGCACAAACGGAAGAGTTTGAAACGAAACCGTCTACGTCAGTATCTATGTGTAACCTTTAATTGTAACGCAATCACTTTTATCTAACTGCAATCGACTTCGTGAAGATCTGTTATTCGCTGTAACAAACTGAATGTATTTAAACTGTGTTTTTATTTAATTTGTATTTAATTTAATTTATTTTAATTTAATTTGTATTATCCAGCTAAATTCAAGAATTGAAATCAAATATTTATCCACCTACATTATGATTTAACGATAAAGTATGAAATACTGATTTGGTTATCGAAAAACATCTGTAGCTTTCAGAAAGAAACTGACCTCAGATCTGAAATACGATCCCATAAATTAGGTGCGAACAGCTGCTGAAAGCAACGCAACAAAATTGTAGTTAGACCTGAGTTTCTCCTGGCGTATACAACTTTCAAATAACTTCCGGGAATTCAGCCAGGTAACACTTTCAGCGACCGCCGATATTTCGGCGGGAGAACACCCCGCCATTTTCAAGGCAAACTGCAACGGACAGGCGGCGTACATGCAAATTTAATACCTCGGTTCTGCGACTGAAGCAGGAAAGATAACACACACACTGAACACTAGTGCCACCAAAGATGACCAAAGTCAGAGCTATCGATAGTGAGACTATGAATTCACAGGTGAGGCAGCATTGACTCTGTTCCTCTGTTTTTTGACAAGGGAGAGAGCCGGATTTCAAACAGAGTTTAAACAGAAACCTCCATCCCTGTTAACGAGGTTGCTCGCTAGTTTAATCTCAACTGCCTCCCTAATGACACTGTCCCAATAGCTGGACGTGCATGCCAATATCTCGGTGTTATTATATAACATGGGGTGACCAGTATCCAAGCAATGTTCGGCAATAGCAGATCTATTTGGCTGCTGTAATCGTGTGTGCCGTTTATGCTCAGTACATCTGTCCTCCACGGTCCTGATAGTTTGACCAATATATGCCATACCGCAGCTACAGGGAATACGATATACACCCGCCTTACGCAATCCAAGATCATCCTTAACGGAACTCAAAAGTGCTCTAATTTTAGATGGAGGTCGGAAAACACATTTCACATCGTATTTCCGTAAAATACGACCGATCTTATTGGACGTGTTTCCTACGTAAGGCAAAAAGGCAGTAGACTTAGGTGTTGACTCAGAATTATCATCAATCACCCGATGTACAGTTGGTCGATAGCGCAACGCACGTTCAATCTGTCTATCACAGAGAAATCTTTTGACGACGCAACCTTATCCGTGCTAGGGAAGGGTTTAAATTTTGCACCCACTCCGAAGAATTTGCCGGTAGTTGATTTTATTAGTTCAATTGAACAGGCAGTTTGCAAACTACCTCCTGACGCTGCAGAGGAAGTTAGGAGGGAGGCATGCCGTGTTTTGACTAGGGCTCGTCCACCCAAGAGTAATGTAACAGCAGCAGAGAGGGCTGCTTTACGCTCTCTCAAAGTTGATCCCAGTATTGTTATTTTACCTGCTGACAAGGGCAATGCCACCGTTGTTTTAAATAAACCTGATTATGTACAAAAGATGCAACGTTTACTATCTGATTCAGCGTATCGCAGAATCGATGCTGACCCCATGAAAAGTGTTGAGAGAAAGACCAACAGCCTCCTGAAGAAAAGTGGTTTTTCGCAGGACACAATCAAGAGGCTTAACACCTATAGTGCCGTTCCCCCTAGGTTATATGGCCTTCCAAAGGTTCATAAGGAAGGGGTTCCTTTCCGTCCTATAGTGAGTAACATCGGCACTCCGAGATATCGTGTATCCAAGCATCTTGCTTCTCTGTTGAGTCCACAAGTAGGACAGTGTGAACATCATATCAGGAACTCAGCTGATTTTTTACGTCGTTTGGAGGGACTGAGGCTGAATGACTCTGATATTTTAGTGAGTTTCGATCTGGTCTCTCTCTTCACTCGTGTTCCTCTGTCTGATTCGTTGCGGTTAATTGAAGCCAGGTTTGGTGCTGATTTAACTAATCTCTTTAGGCATGTGTTGACATCCACTTACTTTTTATTTAATGACCAGTATTACGAGCAGACAGATGGAGTTGCGATGGGTAGTCCGTTGTCTCCTGTGATCGTAAATTTATTTATGGAAGACTTCGAGGAACGTGCATTGGAGTCGGCGCCTTTAAAACCCGCCTGTTTCTTTAGATACGTTGACGATACCTTCGTTGTTTGGCCTCACGTTAGGGAGAATTTGAATGTCTTTCTAGAACATCTGAACTCGATCCACCCGAACATTCGTTTTACGATGGAGGTGGAAGAGGATGGTTGCCTTCCCTTTCTCGACGTGTTGGTTAAGAGGAAGGATGATGGATCATTGGGACATGCAGTCTACAGGAAACGTACTCACACCGATTTGTACTTACAAGCTAATAGTTGTCACCATTCGGCTCAGCGTGAAGGGGTACTTCGTACCTTGGTACACAGGGCACATGTCGTTTCTGACGCTGAGACTTTGCCAGCTGAGCTGTCCCATCTTGAAGTTACATTTCGTCAAAATGGTTATAGTGATAGACAGATTGAACGTGTGTTGCGCTATCGACCAACTGTACATCGGGTGATTGATGATAATTCTGAGTCAACACCTAAGTCTACTGCCTTTTTGCCTTACGTAGGAAACACGTCCAATAAGATCGGTCGTATTTTACGGAAATACGATGTGAAATGTGTTTTCCGACCTCCATCTAAAATTAGAGCACTTTTGAGTTCCGTTAAGGATGATCTTGGATTGCGTAAGGCGGGTGTATATCGTATTCCCTGTAGTTGCGGTATGGCATATATTGGTCAAACTATCAGGACCGTGGAGGACAGATGTACTGAGCATAAACGGCACACACGATTACAGCAGCCAAATAGATCTGCTATTGCCGAACATTGCTTGGATACTGGTCACCCCATGTTATATAATAACACCGAGATATTGGCATGCACGTCCGGCTATTGGGACAGTGTCATTAGGGAGGCAGTTGAGATTAAACTAGCGAGCAACCTCGTTAACAGGGATGGAGATTTCTGTTTAAACTCTGTTTGGAATCCGGCTCTCTCCCTTGTCAAAAAACAGAGGAACAGAGTCAATGCTGCCTCACCTGTGAATTCATAGTCTCACTATCGATAGCTCTGACTTTGGTCATCTTTGGTGGCACTAGTGTTCAGTGTGTGTGTTATCTTTCCTGCTTCAGTCGCAGAACCGAGGTATTAAATTTGCATGTACGCCGCCTGTCCGTTGCAGTTTGCCTTGAAAATGGCTGGGTGTTCTCCCGCCGAAATATCGGCGGTCGCTGAAAGCGTTACCTGGCTGAATTCCCGGAAGTTATTTGAAAATTGTAGTTGCTCACTGTTATCTTTATTCTTATAATTCTTACTAATTTACTTCGTGGCTCACTCATTTTTAAACACAGTTAATAATTCATCCTGTTAAAATAACAAGTTGCCAGTATGTTTCCAGTTCGAGTCTCGGACCGGCACACAGTTTTAATCTGCCAGGAAGTTTCATTTGTACAGAGACCAGATGGCAGTTATAAGAGTCGAGGGGCATGAAAGGGAGGCAGTGGTTGGGAAGGGAGTGAGACAGGGTTGTAGCCTCTCCCCGATGTTATTCAATCTGTATATTGAGCAAGCAGTAAAGGAAACAAAAGAAAAATTCGGAGTAGGTATTAAAATCCATGGAGAAGAAATAAAAACTTTGAGGTTCGCCGATGACATTGTAATTCTGTCAGAGACAGCAAAGGACTTGGAAGAGCAGTTGAACGGAATGGACAGTGTCTTGAAAGGAGGATATAAGATGAACATCAACAAAAGCAAAACGAGGATAATGGAATGTAGTCGAATTAAGTCGGGTGATGCTGAGGGAAATAGATTAGGAAATGAGACGCTTAAAGTAGTAAATGAGTTTTGCTATTTGGGGAGCAAAATAACTGATGATGGTCGAATTAGAAAAGATATAAAATGTAGACTGGCAATGGCAAGGAAAGCGTTTCTGAAAAAGAGAAGCTTGTTAACATCAAATATAGATTTAAGTGTCATGAAGTCGATTCTGAAAGTATTTGTATGGATTGTAGCCATGTATGGAAGTTAAACATGGACGATAAATAGTTTGGACAGGAAGAGAATAGAAGCTTTCGAAATGTGGTGCTACAGAAGAATGCTGAAGATTAGATGGGCAGATCACGTAAATAATGAGGAGGTATTGAATAGAATAGGGGAGAAGAGAAGTTTGTGGCACAACTTGACAATAAGAAGGGACCGGTTGGTAGGGCATGTTCTGAGGCATCAAGAGATCACAAATTCAGCATTGGAGGGCAGCGTGGAGGGTAAAAATCGTATAGGGAAACCAAGAGATGAATACATTAAGCAGATACAGAAGGATGTAGGTTGCAGTAAGTACTGGGAGATGAAGAAGCTTGCACGGGATGGAGTAGCATGGAGAGCTGCATCAAACTAGTCTCAGGACTGAAGACCACAACAACAACATGTTAATCATGTTCTCTGATAACTCTGTGAACAATTCCTTCCACATAGCTGCCTCCCCTACACAGCCATTACAGCTAATGTTGCAGTATTTGGTTCAGTAGGATCTTTATGGTTCGGTTTGGAATCACGCTGATATCTGATTTTAACACCCTTACTTCATCCACCAGACCTCATTTCTTGGACATATTCCCATTGCTGGTGGTTTGAAAATTATTTGGTTGTTCTACAGCGATGTCTGAGAGAAAAGTGGTATCATCAGGACTGTTTATTATTATATCACGTCAATCACATATGTTTTTCAGTTGTCACGCTGCTGTTCCAGATCACTTCGTATTCATAATTTTCTCCAAAAGTGAAGGGTCGTATCCATAGTGTAGACAGAAGTCCTACAAAAAGTGATACTGCTACGCTAATTTCTGGTGAATAGTTGTGGAGACCTTATGACACGTTTTCAAATACTCTGTAGGTGCCAGTGTTTGAATCCAGATGTAGTAACCGACTTAATTTCCCTCAGATTCGCTCACATCCTGCAGCTGTATCTATTTTTTGCTCCTCCAGGATACACTCCCAGGAGTTTCTCGTCGCTATGGCCAGATCTTTTATCGTCTTTCGGTTTCTGCAAGCAAAACTGCGTTCAGTGCTTTTTGACTGAGTTCATTCACATGCTTCCCATGCAGTCCTTTCACAATCATACTCATTATTCAGTCTCAATTTTTCTTCTAGACTGTGTTACCGATCCGGCTACCTCAACCATATTAAATAATGTGTCATTTATATCTTCAAGTACTATTGCTTTACGGAATTTCTATTATGCAAACCCTGCTTCAGTTTTCAAAGTTGCTTTTCACGTAGATTTCCAGTATTTATTAGCATCCTACCCCGAAGTTCTCATGAGAAAGTCACAGTTTCAACACCTTATTTATTATGCTGGAAGCTGTATTTCATGAAAATTTACTGTGGTGTTTCGGGATTAATTTCAGATCTGTTTTAGTGCAGTTCTTCTTATTATTATTGTTATTATACAGTAGTAGTACTAGCAGTTGTAGTGTTAATCCTCTTTCCAGTGTGTTTATTTTCTTTTTTTTCATTCTGAAGGTAAGTGCACATGGCTATTACCAATCAGAAATAAAGCAGTTATTACACATCCATTTCAACTGTTCAGGGTTTGTAACTGCACTGGTAATTGGCAGTCCTGTGCCATACGAGACGTGCGGGTTTCACTGCTCTCGTAAAGATAAGTTTTTTTTATTGTACTAATACTTAGTTCTGTAAATAACTGATTAAATACGTGTGTTAGCGTGTTTTTTAAGCTTATCGTTAAATGTACCACTTTTCTTTAGGTACTATACCAGAAAAAACGAAAAGATCGTAAGACCATGCAGTAGTCGTATTTCTGTTTACGTTTTAGCGCAGTTAACTCGGAGAACGCCGTTTACTCGTCTGTTTTTCTTTTTAACAATTAAATAGAGCGTGTCGATTCATTATTAAGTTGTTATTTCCGGAAACTAGCGTAGATCATAAGTTGTTTTCGACTTCGAAACTTTTGCACTAGTAATTTGTTTATATATTGTTTGAGTATATTAAAGTTACATTCTATTGTGGTTTAAGTTCTTCAACAGATACTGCAGTTAAGTGAGTGCTCAGTTCTTGTTGTACGTTATATCAAACACATGAAGCGTTAAAGTGTAGGCCTAATTGTTACGGCTCATAAATAATTAAAATTCTTGTAGTTTAAGGTGTGTTAAGTGGTATAATTCTATTTTTGAGCGTTTAATCTGTGTTCTGTGTTGCACCTGATAACTGTGGAGGTTGCCTTAATACAGGGTGATTCAAAAAGAATACCACAACTTTAAAAATGTGTATTTAATTAAAGAAACATAATATAACCTTCTGTTATACATCATTACAAAGAGTATTTAAAAAGGTTTTTTTTCACTCAAAAACAAGTTCAGAGATGTTCAATATGGCCCCCTCCAGACACTCGAGCAATATCAACCCGATACTCCAACTCGTTCCACACTCTCTGTAGCATATCAGGCGTAACAGTTTGGATAGCTGCTGTTATTTCTCGTTTCAAATCATCAATGGTGGCTGGGAGAGGTGGCCGAAACACCATATCCTTAACATACCCCCATAAAAAAATCGCAGGGGGTAAGATCAGGGCTTCTTGGAGGCCAGTGATGAAGTGCTCTGTCACGGGCTGCCTGGCGGCCGAGCCACCGCCTCGGGTAGTTGACGTTCAGGTAGTTACGGACAGATAAGTGCCAATGTGGTGGCGCTCCATCCTGCTGAAATATGAATTGTTGTGCTTCTTGTTCGAGCTGAGGGAACAGCCAATTCTCTAACATCTCCAGATACTGTAGTCCAGTTACAGTAGCACCTTCGAAGAAAAAGGGACCAAAAACTTTATTGGCTGAAATGGCACAGAAAACGTTCACCTTAGGCGAGTCACGTTCATACTGAGTTGTTTCCCGCGGATTCTCAGTGCCCCATATACAGACATTGTGACGGTTGACTTTCCCGTTAGTGTGGAAAGTTGCTTCATCACTAAACACAATCTTTGAAACGAAAGATTCATCTGTTTCCATTTGAGCAAGGATAAAATCACAGAAATCGATTCTTTTAATCTTATCAGCTGCAGACAGTGCTTGAACCAATTTCAGACGATAAGGTTTCATAACTAACCTTTTTCGTAGGACTCTCCATACAGTTGATTGTGGAATTTGCAGCTCTCTGCTAGCTCTGCGAGTCGATTTTCCTGGGCTGCGAACAAATGCTTGCTGGATGCGTGCTACATTTTCATCACTCGTTCTCGGCCGTCCAGAACTTTTCCCTTTGCACAAACACCCATTCTCTGTAAACTGTTCATACCAACGTTTAATACACCACCTATCAGGAGGTTTAACACCATACTTCGTTCGAAATGCACGCTGAACAACTGTCGTCGATTCACTTCTGCCGTACTCAATGACACAAAAAGCTTTCTGTTGAGCGGTCGCCATCTTAACATCAACTGACGCTGACGCCTAGTCAACAGCGCCTCAAGCGAACAAATGAACTAAATGAAACTTTATAGCTCCCTTAATTCACCGACAGTGCTTAGCTCTGCTTTTGTCGTTGCAGAGTTTTAAATTCCTAAAGTTGTGGTATTCTTTTTGAATCACCCTGTATAGTCAAAGAGGGTGTGGTATGTGTAGGCAGTAGGTTGCTGTTTCACTGGGGTGACTAAAGTGGGGAATTGAATGGAGAACTCTACGACATTCTCCCGTGAAACTGCATATTCTGAAAAAAGCAAAGAGAATCGCTGAACAGGAGGCAAAGATTTGTGACCTTTGCGCTGAATTATAATCCTAGAAATCTGAACAAGGTAGGCTGAAGAGAGGAAAGTATCGTGGGAACTGCGTAAAGGTAACAAGTAACGGATGAAAGGGAAATAGCTCTGAAATTTCATCTACATTGGTGTTTTGAGTATCCAATAAGTTACAGTTGTTACCTGAAGTAGGAGGGGAAAAGCCTCATTCAGCTATAGGCCACAGTAGTGTGCAGCAGACTTGAGGGTAGGTTGGTACCAAAAGAGAGTAGGAAGGAAAGAGCTTTGCTGCTAGGTAGCAGCCATGGGAGGGGTGTAGACCAGATGGTAAAGAACAAATTAGGAACTGGGTACCAGGTCACATGTTCTGTGAAGCCATGTGCTAGGCTTAGCCAGGTGACAGAGGACTTAGGGAATCTTTGTAAAGATGTAGACAAGGAGGATCACGTTATCAACATGGTAAGTGCAGCGCCTGACTAAAGACAAAAATTACAGCATTGTGTGTGACCTGGATGAAACAGGAGTTGTGTGAAGGTCCTGCAGCGCCATGACTAACTGCGGATTAATGCTATTGTAAGGCGTGTGGACACAGAATTCAGCTGGCTACTAATGACTGAAATGAAATCTCATATGACTGCAGTGCCTGTTGCTACAGTTGGGAGATGGGGATATACTACACATCGCCCATGGCTACACCTGAGCAAGAAAGAAAAGGTATGTTGACTGAGCATCTTCCAAAAAATGTGCGTGGGCGCCCACCATCGCGCAAAGCAAGAGTCTTGTAGTTAGTGGTGTCAGAGAGGTACCCTTTTCAGGTTGTAATCAGGATTCAGGCTCCCTGTTTTGAAAGAAGTCAAAATATCAAAACGACCCTAAAATACTTAATAGCGTTAGCTAATGTCATTAAAATATTAAAGATTTCAGTAAAAAATTACAGGGCTGAGTAGTAAGGTAGAAGAGCTTCTTGTACGCCTATAAAATTTAGAGAGCTCTGAAAATACAGACATCCTGTGCCTGTCTGATCACCAATAACGACGGGCTTAGATAAGCTGCAGGTAAAAGATTACATTCTAGCAGCTTACTTATGTAAAAATAATGACAGAAGAGGGAAGAATTGTTTCATATATTAAGGCAGAGCACAAGTTCAAAAACATTGGGACAAGTAGATTTTTTTCAATGATCCGCACATAGATGTGTGTGCTTGCGAATCAATACTGAAAAACAGTTTACTCTTCATTGCATTTGTATATATATCCACACTGGGGAAGAAAAGTTTCTGGATACATTACTTGGATCCTATAATTTAATTTCAGTAGTAATCTTTCCAACATGGATGGATAAACACAGTAGGACCCTAACTACTAATACATTAAATGTATTCGCAATTGCGAATAACGACAACCATCATCTGTAGAATGGAATGACTGAAAATTTGTGCCGGACTGGGACTCGATCCCGGATATCCCGCTTATCACGAGCGATCGCCTTACTATTTGGATATCCGTGCACGACTCAAGGTCACACCCAATCTTCCATATGTCGTAAACCATGCGTCTACGACCGACTCGTACATCCTTTACGTATATTCCCGTACAGGTCAGACGTTGTACTTGAAAGTCGCTTGTCTGGTATCGGCAGACAAATACGATATGGCAGTGCCTTTGTTATTCTGAGTACGACGCAAAGTTTCTTTGGACACAGAATAACACAGGCACTGCAATTACATTTATACGTAATGGATGTACGAGTCCAGGCCGTAGACGCGTGGGTGGCGACATATGGAGGTTTGGGTTGAGCCGTGAGTCGTGCACAGGTAGCCAAATGGTAAGGCAATCGCTCGCGACAAGCGGAAAATCCAGGTTCGACTCCCGGCCCGCCACAAACTTTCATTGTCATCATTCCATTCTACAGCTGATAGTTGTCATTGTTCGGAATTGCGAATACATTTAATATATTTCATGACGGCTGTAGTCGCCGCAGTGCCTCTTCCTTTGTACATGCATGCATCGTAATCGGAATAACACAGGCACTGCAATATCCTAGCTAATGTTTTGTTTGCTGAAGCTAAAATAGAATAATTAATTACTCCAGGACAAACATTTTTAAAGACAGTTTACAAGGGATGACTGGGATTAAATTTATAATGATCCAATTGCTGACAAATTCTAATAAATGATAAATTCACATCATTATTTGAAAATTGCTTTCTGCTTAAGCTAATCAGAAAGAACATAAAACATGCATGTAAGTAACCATGTATGACTACACGTATTAAAGTACCTTGTCAAAAGAAAAGGGAAGTGTATGTGTTGACAAGAACAATAAGAGATTCTGCTGCAGTTGTGAACTACAAAAACTATTCAAAATTACTAAGAAAAGATGTCATAAAATGAAGGGATTTGCGCACAATGCTAGAAAATAGGAATTATGACAACAGACTTAAGATTCTATGAAATGTAGTGGAATGAGAGACAGAACAACCAGCCATAGAACAGGATAACATTGCTGTTAGCTGAATGAAAGGGCTATAAATGATGGGTCACAGGTAGCAAATACAATGGTCAGCCAGAACATTATGACCTGCCTACCTGAAACCTGGTATGCCCACCTTTGGCTTGGATAACAGCACCAACGCGACATGGCATGGAAGCAACGAGGCCTTGCTACATCGTTGGAGAGAATTGGCACCACATCTACATACACAATTCAGGGGTAGGGGGGGGGGGAGGGAGGGGGCTATGTTCAATCACATCCCAGATGTGTACGATTGGGTTCAGATCTGGCGAGTTGGGGGGGGGGGGGTTAGGGGGCAGCACATCAATAGGCACACGCCACTGTGTTCGTCGAACCACTACGTCACACTGGTCTTGTGATGGGTGGGGCATTATCTTGTTGAAAAATGCCACTGCTGTCGGGAAACATGATCGTCATGAAAGGGTGTACGTGGTCTGCAACAAATATACGATATGAAATGATAATTAAATCGACACCCTAGCTGCAAACAGGCGTTGATATTCATCATTGGAGACATGTTGAAAATGTGTGCCCCAACCAGGACTCAAACCCACTCGCAGTCGAGCAGCCGACCCGAGCGGAACGCTGCTCTCTGCACCTGGCGTAGCTGCCCGCTGATAGCTCCTCGGAGTGGTCTCTAATAAGCTGCAACTGGCGTAGCTGCCGGTGACGCTCTACTGAGCGCCACGAACTAGCCCAAGCCGCTTAACGCTTCCGAGCGCTAAGTGGCAAGAGTTTCGGCTCAACTCCCTGCAACTTCGGTTGCAAACCTCCCCAGCGGGACTCTCCCGTTCTTTGGTAGGGTAATCTCAGTGTCAGGGCCCGTTCACGTCGGATAACCCCGCGCACTGTAGGCCGCTCTCTTCAACCCGCGCTCTCTTGCGCCGCGCATTGCACTCCGGGCAGATAGGTCGTAGGGACACCCCTCTTCTGCAGGAACACGATACACAGCGCTTTCGCCAAAAAGCAAATATTGTCGTCTCGTGAAAAGAGCAAAATTGTCGTGCATCCATCCTTCCCTATCCAAATAAAAACTGCCGAAACAGCAAAGATGTCCGATCTTTCCTGTGCTTCCCCACCACTTACCCGCAGCAAAGCTGCAGCACAAGAGGCGGAAGTGCCGGCTACTCCCGCCATCATTTCCGTCCCACTGTCCACCTTCCAAGAGCAGGTTGCCTTGAAGGACAAACAGATCGCGGAACAGCAGGAGCTGATCACAGAGCTGATGGGCAGTGAAAACACACAGACAGAAACACTCACACCACACAAATAGGCACCTGCTGATAAACCGAAGGACATGCCCCCTATTTCACCTCTGGCGGCCCAGGCACCGACGGTACCGGAGCCAGAGCCGACGGAGGACACAACCAACACAGACGAAGACGGGCCGTGGCAGCAGGTCGGCCCAAGACGCAAACAGCAGCCAAATACGCAAACAAGTGAGCCCACAAACTCACGAGGCAACGGCCGAGTGCTGTTGCTAACACCATCTACATCGCGAACCAACAACAAAGGCAACACAGGGACCAACACAAACAACCCTGCGACTGCAGCAACCACAAATATACAAGCAGCTACGCAGAACACAAACAACACCGCGACTGGCTTCCCACCAGTCATCATACACAACTACGGAGACCTAAGTCTCCTAAACAAGGAATTTAACAATCAGCACAGCCCCACAACATACTACTCTAAGCTCACCGGGGAACACGCCGCACTGTACGTGGCGAACAAGTCAGATTACACAAATCTACTGGACTTTCTCAAAGAAAGGAAGGTAGAACACTTCACGTACAGGACAGTCCTGGAAAAAACACAGCAGTACGTGATAAAGGGGATAGACTCACGTACCCCGACCGACACAGTACACAATGAACTCTCTGCTCTCGGGTGGGAGAGCATTCGGGTAAACCGAATGCCAGAGTTCGGCACAGCAAGACCGTCTCATAACTACATGGCGGAATTGGCCGACACGGCCAAGTCCCGCGACCTGCTGAAGATAAAGCTATTTCTTCACATGGTCGTCAATGTAGAGGTTTACAAAACGCCGCGCACCCCCCAACAATGCCACAACTGCCAGCGCTTTGCGCACGCAGGTATCAGATGCGGTCTCGCACCCCGCTGCCGCATTTGCGCTGGCGGTTACACGACCCAACGCTGCAAACTCCCCCATACAGCACCTCGCAAGTGCGCCAACTGTGGTGCTGCCCATCCGGCAAACTACAGAGGGTGCATTGCTTACAAAGTAGCTCTGAGGCGCAAAATCGCGAAACATGCGAAACCTACCGCTATCACAGTTCCAAAACCGCCCCCGCGCCCAGTAAGAAGTGGAATATCCTTCGCTGGAGTGGTCGTTGGCAGCCCCAGCAGCGCGGGACGGTCAGAGGAGCCCCAGAGCTCAGAACACGCTCAGCAAACACCCCCAGCAACAGACACACAACAGACAAACACAACACCTGACACCACACCCGCACCTGGCACACCACACGAAACCAGCAACAACAACATCCTACCCCCAGAGATCGCGAACTGCAGCCCACCACAGGCTACAGAAAACGCACCTACACAGGGACGACCACAGCGCCAGAGGAGGAGGAGAAGGAGAAACAGCCGCAGCACGAGGAACACGACCACACCACAACAAGTACACAGACAGCAGGACACCAACACTCACGAATACAACCCGGACACCAACTCAACAACCCACATAACACACCCACTCACCACAGAGAATACACAGGCGTGCACAACTGCCACACGAACAGCCGACTCGCAGGCCATCCCTCACCAAACGCCAACACTGGAACAAGCGGCCGTTAACACGACCAATAACTCGCAGGCCGACATGACCAACATTACGACAACATTCCAGAGAATAATGGAAACATTATTCCCCGGACGCACGACCACCGAAATAGTCACGAAGATTATGGGGTGTGTCTCACAACTCCTAATGCAGTTCATGTCGGGTACGCTCAACTGGACTAGCTTCCAAGCCACTATCACACCGCTTTTTACACTACTACATGGATAATACACCACACCAGCCCCGAAACGCAGACTTAAACACAATCTCACAGATCCTGTTTTGGAATGACAATGGGATCGCAAGCAAAAAAGCCGAGATGGCCGCGTTCATGGAGCGAAAGGGTATCCGAATCGCTCTTGTGAACGAAACACTGCTTACGCCTCGCAAACAACTAAACATCCCAGGGTATTGCGTCTACCGTACCGACCGAGCGGATGGCAGGAGGGGAGGCGGCACGGCAATCATCATACACAGAGACACAGAACACACGAACATCGAGCTCCCAGCACTTGAAAGACTAGAGGCTACGGCCGTCAGGGTCAAGTTCAATGGAGCCAACACCACACTGGTATCGATATACAATCCTCCTAAAAACATAGTAACACGCGATATCAGCACAGTACTCAACATAGCACCGCGGGTAATAGCCGCTGGAGACCTCAACGCAAAACACCCTGATTGGAACTCACGAATACGAACCTCCAACGGCAAGAAACTGTACGAACACGCACTAGGCCGAAACTACATTATACTTGGGCCGGACGTCCCCACGTTCGTGCCTACACAGGCTCGACATAGGCCAGACGTGCTAGACATAGCCCTCATAAAGGGCATCACATGCACACTCAACCTAACGGTTGAAAACGATCTGGACTCAGACCACATGCCTGTAATACTGCACATGGAAGAGACACTGCAGGACATCGAACCACACAGGATGCTTAACTACAAGCGTGCGAATTGGACACTGTTCAAGGAAACGCTTGATAGTCGCATTCCTGACACTCACGAAATTAACAACACACAGCAAATCGATGAGGCTGTGGAGGCTCTCACAACTGCCGTCCAAGACGCAATGACTGACGCCATTCCATTTACAACACCAAGACAACACTCGACGGCCCTGCCCCAGGAAATCCTGGGCCTTATCTCAATGAGGAACCGCCTCAGGAGATACTGGCGTACCAGGCGCCCGTTCTATAAACTGCACGTCAACAGACTCCAGGGCACAATACGGAATAAAATACAAACATTCAGAAACGAGCAATGGGGACAGAAACTCGCTGGGCTGGATACCACACGTCCTGGCGTGTGGCAGCTGGCCAGACACTTCACCTAGGAGAAACATTACATTCCCACGTTACAAGGACCAGACGGCCCGGCCTACTCCGCGACGGAAAAGGCAGAGCTTATGGCCACAACACTTGCAGCGTCCTTCATGCCGAATCTGGTTCCTTCAGACCCAGCATTCACACTTGAAACGGACCAGGAGGTTACACGACTTGTAGCCCAGCCCTCGCGCAACGAAATAAGACGTACTTGCACAAATGAAATCACATGGTCTATCAAGCACACCAACGCTAGAAAAGCCCCTGGGCCTGATGGCATTCAAAACCGTGTCCTCCAGGAGTTCACGGATAAAGCCGTAGAATACCTCACACACTTAACGAATGCCATCCTGACACACCAACACTTCCCTGACTTTTGGAAGGCGGCCAAGGTCCTGATGTTCAGGAAGCCAGGGAAAGACCACTCCCTCCCACAAAATTACCGACCCATCAGTCCGCTGTGTTCGCTCAGCAAGATTGTTGAGAAGGTAATACTAAAACGTATCACTAGGCATTGCATCGCCAACGACACCCTAAGACCGGAGCAATTCGGCTTTAGGAATCACCACTCGACAACACAACAACTCCTCCGCGTAGTCGAACATATAACACACGGCTACAACATGAGCAAAGCCACAGGGGCCGTGTTCCTAGACATCGAAAAGGCTTTCGATCGTCTCTGGCACAACGGACTCATACGCAAACTAAGCGAAGCTGGTTTCCCGGACGGACTCGTACGTCTCATACACTCATATCTCACGAACAGATGTTTCAACACTAACGTGCAGGATAAACAATCAACACAACACGGTATCCAAGCTGGAGTACCCCAAGGGAGCATCCTAGGGCCCATCTTGTTTAACCTGTACATTAATGACTTCCCAGCGACACAAAACACGACGTTAGCCGTCTACGCGGATGACACAGCCATCCTCGCGCAAGACTGGAAACCGTCGAACATCAATTCACGAATACAGACAGCACTCAGAACAGCTGAGCCTTGGTTGGAGCGATGGCGTATTAAAGTAAACGTCGACAAGTGCGAAGCAGTTCTGTTCACAAGCAGACCGAAACTACTGCGCAAACACCAACACTGTAGACCAATAACACTACATACACGCCCAATACGTTTCCGAGAGAAAGTCAGGTACCTTGGTGTCTGGCTGGACCGGAAACTTACATGGGGGGACCGCATCGAATACGTTGCCAACCGAGCGCACGCGAGGCTCAAACAGATCTACCCAATGCTCAACAGGGAAAGCACACTGAATAGGAGGGTGTCGAGGTCCTTATACATGACACTGATTAGACTCTGATGACGTACGCAGCTCCCGTCTGGGGATATGCAGCTCCTACACGACTGCGCCGCCTGCAGATCATACAGAACAAGGTGCTACGAATCATTAGCAACGCTCCACGCTACACACGCACCGTGGATCTTCACCATGAATACCGCCTTGATACCCTCAAGGAAGTATTCAAGCCGGCCGAAGTGGCCGTGCGGTTAAAGGCGCTGCAGTCTGGAACCGCAAGACCGCTACGGTCGCAGGTTCGAATCCTGCCTCGGGCATGGATGTTTGTGATGTCCTTAGGTTAGTTAGGTTTAACTAGTTCTAAGTTCTAGGGGACTAATGACCTCAGCAGTTGAGTCCGATAGTGCTCAGAGCCATTTGAAGTATTCAAAAAACACGCCACACGACTATACAGGAACTCGACACACTCGAACCATCCTTTCATCCTCACTCTGGGAAACTACGATCACAACCACAGGTGGAAGCACAAGCGGCCAAAGACACTGCTAGCTAGGGCATAGCCACCTATGGTTAACTAACATACGCAAACAGCGATAAACGTCGGCAAGCCCCTGCATATCAGCAACACTGACTGGCAACTACCAGCTGCTATTAGAGCCGACCAACAGGCCACAGCAGGGACACCGACGAGCTCGCCCACAGACGCACAAACAATCTGCCAACATTCCCTCACACTGTGCCTCCGGTATATGACCTATCGGACACAAGATCTATAACAAACCTAACTATTGCAGGTTTCTGACGCTGAACGAGGACTCTGTACCAGCACCCAGCGCCAGCCGCCGAGCAGCACAAACGCACAACGTCAAGGTTGGTTGGTTGGTTTTGGGGAAGGAGACCAGACAGCGTGGTCATCGGTCTCATCGGATTACGGAAGGATAGGGAAGGAAGTCGGCCGTGCCCTTTCATAGGAACCATCCCGGCATTTGCCTGGAGTGATTTAGGGAAATCACGGAAAACCTAAATCAGGATGGCCGGACGCGGGATTGAACCGTTGTCCTCCCGAATGCGAGTCCAGTGTCTTACCACTGCGCCACCTCGCTCGGTCAACGTCAAGGTATCGACATGCATGATACCCACTACTAACAAAGCCTATCCTTGCACAACCTATCGCAGGCAGCAAGACAACCGCTACTGCTCTTACCGCCCGACCTAACTTTCGCAAAGGCTTTTTTCCCTTAGCTCTTGCCTTGGCACTTTTTTTCCTCTGCCCTTCAAACCGCTACCCTTCGTCAGATTTCGACCAATCTATCTCCAGATGAGCGCGTATTAATGGTTAATCCTAACCAGACGTACGCAAACATCGCAGAACCCACATCCTGCGACACCTCACCTTAGTGAATACTAACCCTTATGCAGAGATGGCAGTAGACCTTTTGTGTTGGCCATCATGCCGGTGTGGGCGTGGAGGGGCTCCATCTCTTAAAAAAAAAAAAAAAGGACTCAAACCCGGGATTTCCTGCTTACATGGCAGACGCTCTACCCATCTGAGCCACCAAGGGCACAGAGGATTGTGCGCCTGCAGGAACTTATCCCTTGCACGGTCCCCTTGAGACCCACATTCCCAACATGTCCACATCACTAAATTCGAAGTGCGCCTAATAGATGTTTGCCCATCACACTCATTACTCGTGGCAAATTAATCTACCAAGTCCCGCACGAGTGGGGGCATAGCGTGTGCGTTCGCACAAGAAGGTCAATGGCCAGGTAGCCATATTTTAACTATATATGAAGGTAGTATCTGTTCTCGAAAGAACAGATACCAATGATGACTCGTACGGGACTTGGTAGCTTAATCTGCCACGAGTAATGACTGTGATGGGCAAACAACTATTAGGCACACTACTAATGTACTGGTGTGGACTTTTTGGGAATGTGGATCTCACGGGGAATGTGCAAGGGATACGTCCCTGCAGGCGCACAATACTCTGTGCCCTCGGTGGCAAAGATGGATGCCAGCACGGTACCTCAGCGTGTTCGGTCAGAGGACGGTGCGCTCTCTGTAATAGAAAAACTGAGTCAAGGACTCAACGATCAACTTGAACGGATGTCCTGTGACGTCCGCCCAAACCAAACGCAACGAACTATATCGAAAAAAAAAGATGGATAGAGCATATGCCATGTAAGCAGGACATCCCAGGTTCGAGGCCGGGTTGGGGCACACATTTTCAATATGTCCCCAACGCTAGTTTCCAGTTAGGGTGTCGATTTAATTATCATTTCATTCTAGAGAAGCTGCACGGTCATCTGTTCTTTCGGGAACGCCGGCCGGAGTGGCCGAGCGGTTCTAGGCGCTACAGTCTGGAACCGCGCGACCGCTACGGTCGCAGGTTCGAATCCTGCCTCGGGCATGGATGTGTGTGATGTCCTTAGGTTAGTTAGGTTTAAGTAGTTCTAAGTTCTAGGCGACTGATGACCTCAGAAGTTAAGTCCCATAGTGCTCAGAGCCATTTGAACCATTTGAACCTTTCGGGAACAGATACTACCTTCATATATAATGTGCGATATTCCTTAGCCGTCGTGATGCCTTCCACGAGCTCTACTGTGCCTATGGATACCTACTTGAATATCCCCCATAGCACCATGGAGCCGCTGCCAGCTTTTCTCTGTCCTGCAGTACACGTGTCAACGAGTTTTTGCCCTGGAAGACTACGAGTTCGCGCCTTCCCATTGCTATGGCGAAGAACATATTGAGTTTCATCAGACCATGAAACGCTCTGCCACTGTGCTAAGGTCCAGTGCCGATGGTCATGTGCCCATTTCAGTCGTAGTTGCCAATGTCTTGGTGTTAACATTAGCAGAAGCATATGTCGTCGGCTGGGGAGGCTCATTGTCAGGAGTGTTCGGTGCACTTTGTGTTCAGACACATTTGTATTCTGCCCACCATTAAAGTCTGCCCAGCCTACGACGTCCGGCATCCGTTATGAGGGGCGGCCGCCCAACCACACGATGTCTGCACGTGGTTTCACCCTGGTTTCGGCTTGTGTTGAAGACGGTCAGCACAGCACTTCTCGATCACCCAACAAATCGTGCAGTTACCAAAAGAAAAGTGTTGGTCATATGTCAAAGCGGTAGGTGGATCAAAACAAAATGTCCAGACACTCTGTAACCAAAATGGTACTGAAACACAGGATGACAGACTAAAGGCCGAAATACTAAATGTCTTTTTCCAAAGCTGTTTCACACAGGAAGACTGCACTGTAGCTCCTTCTCTAGATTGTCGCACAGATGACAAAATGGTAGATATCGAAATAGACGACAGAGGGATAGAGAAACAATTAAAATCGCTCAAAAGAGCAAAGGCCGCTGGACCTGATGGGATACCAGTTCGATTTTACACAGAGTACGCGAAGGAACCTGTCCCGCTTCCTGCAGCGGTGTACCGTAGGTCTCTAGAAGAGCGTAGCGTTCCAAAGGATTGGAAAAGGGCACAGGTCATCCCCGTTTTCGAGAAGGGACGTCGAACAGATGTGCAGAACTATAGACCTATATCTCTAACGTCGATCAGTTGTAGAATTTTGGAACACGTATTATGTTCGAGTATAATGACTTCTCTGGAGACTAGAAATCTACTCTGTAGGAATCAGCATGGGTTTCGAAAAAGACGGTCGTGTGAAACCCAGCTCACGCTATTCGTCCACGACACTCAGAGGGCCATAGACACGGGTTCACAGGTAGATGCCGTGTTTCTTGACTTCCATAAGGCGTTCGATACAGTTCCCCACAGTCGTTTAATGAACAAAGTAAGTGCATATGGACTATCAGACCAATTGTGTGATTGGATTGAAGAGTTCCTAGATAACAGAACGCAGCATGTCATTCTCAATGGAGAGAAGCCTTCCGAAGTAAGAGTGATTTCAGGTGTGCCGCAGGGGAGTGTCATAGGACCGTTGCTATTCACAACATACATAAATGACCTTGTGGATGACATTGGAAGTTCAGTGAGGCTTTTTGCAGATGATGCTGTGGTGTATAGAGAGGTTGTAACAATGGAAAATTGTACTGAAATGCAGGAGGATCTGCAGCGAATTGACGCAGGGTGCAGGGAATGGCAATTGAATCTCAATGTAGACAAGTGCAATGTGCCGCGAATACATAGAAAGATAGATCCCTTATCATTTAGCTACAAAATAGCAGGTCTGCAACTGGAAGCAGTTAATTCAATAAATTATCTGAGAGTACGCATTAGGAGTGATTTAAAATGGAATAATCATATAAAGTTGATCGTTGGTAAAGCAGATGCCAGACTGAGATTCATTGGAAGAATCCTAAGGAAATGCAATCCGAAAACAAAGGAAGTAGGTTACAGTACGCTTGTTCGCCCACTGCTTGAATACTGCTCAGCAGTGTGGGATCCGTACCAGATAGGGTTGATAGAAGAGAGAGAGAAGATCCAACGGAGAGCAGCGCGCTTCGTTACAGGATCATTTAGTAATCGCGAAAGCGCTACGGAGATGATAGATAAACTCCAGTGGAAGACTCTGCAGGAGAGACGCTCAGTAGCTCGGTACGGGCTTTTGTTAAAGTTTCGAGAACATACCTTCACCGAAGAGTCAAGCAGTATATTGCTCCCTCCTACGTATATCTCGCGAAGAGACCATGAGGATAAAAATCAGAGAGATTAGAGCCCACACAGAAGCATACCGAGAATCCTTCTTTCCACGAACAATGGAGTAGAAGGGAGAACCGATAGAGTTACTCAAGGTACCCTCCGCCACACACCGTCAGGTGGGTTGCGGAGTATGGATGTAGATGTAGATGAAAGACTCGTGCTGTGCCTGCGGGACATCACAATCTGCGCTCGGTCAAACTCGAACAGACCGCGCGCCTCCCCACTCTACTCACTGACAGTACACTCGCTGATACTACATGCACCGTGCGTGTGGCTAGCAGCGATTCCTGTCCAGGTGACGCTGCTGTCACCTGGACGGGTTTTTATCGACAGTAGATGGGTGGTCATAATGTTCTGGCTGGTCAGTGTGCATTCAATAATCATTTCTCAAATATAGCAGAAAGTATAGGGACAAATAGTTCAAGGAAAAAATTACAGCAGTCTGTGCATCTCTCTTGAAATTCAATCATATGAATATATCACCAACTTCTGGAATTAAGAAACTTGTATATACTCACAAAAATAAAAGTCCTTCTGGTTTTGATGTTGTTTCCAATAGCGTACTAAAGATCTGTTCCCATACAATAAGCGCTGGTGTATGTGAAATTGTAATGCATCACTAATTCAAGGCATTTTTGAAGAGAGACTGAAATATGCCGTTGTCAAACCCCCATTTAAGAAAGCCGCGCGGGGTAGCCGCGTGGTCTAGAGCGCCTTGTGACGGTCCGTGCGGCTCCCTCCGTCGGAGGTTCGAGTCCCCCCTCGGGCATGTGGGTGTGTGGGCTGTTCATAGCGTAAGTTAGTTTAAGTTAGATGAAGTAGTGCGTAGGCTTAGGGACCGATGACCTCAGCAGTTTGGTCCCATAAGACCTTACCACAAATTACCCCTATTTAAGAAAGGTTTGAGAATAGATGTCAATAACTACCAACCTGCTTCACAGCTATTTTCCCAAATTTTTGAAAAGATGATTATTCTAGAATAGTACCTCGCCTGAACAACAATAATATCCTCAGCACTTCACAGTTTGGATTTCAGAAGAGTTGCTCTACTGAGAATGCCATTTACATAGTCACTCACTAAATTTTACAAGCATTACATAATAAAATAGCGCAGGTTGGTATTTTCTGTAGCCTGTCTAAGGCATTTGCCTGTGTGAATTATAGTACTCCCCTAGATAAACTGAAGTTCTGTGGGATTGGTTGTATAGCCAACCAATGGATTATGTCACATCTAACCAAAACAATGGAGAAAGTTGTACTTAGTATCTCAACAAATATAGTCCAGGGACATTTTTTCTGAATGGGGAGGAATCACGTGTGAGGTTCCCCAAGGCTCTGTCTCAAATCCACTACTGGTCCTCACATACGTACACGATATTCCATCTAAGATGCTACAAGCAAAATTAGATCTTTTCGAAGAAGGTTCTAATATAGCAATCAATCCAAGCATACATAGAGACGTAGAAGAAATTATACCGGTAAACAATGTTTCTTAAAATTGTTATTGATGGTTTTCTGGGAATCATCTCACCCTCAATTATAAAAAGACACAACACATTCAGTCTCTCATCTAATGATAAGTGTAACGCAAGCTGAGGAACGAATAAACAGGGTAGAAACTTCAAAATTCATAGGTGTCCATACTGATGAGAGTTTAAACTGGATAAAGCACTTTTTGCATCTCCTAAAACAACTTAGTTCAGCTGTATTCGCACATAAAATTATTTCAAATCTTGGCGAGAGACAAATTAGAAAGTCGACATATTTTGCATATTTTCATTCAGTAACGTCATTTGGAATAATGTTCTGGGGTAATTCATCTTTAAGGAAGTCTTCATTGATAAAAAACATGCTGTATGAATAATATGTGGTGCTCATCCATTTTGTAGATGTCTGTTTAAGGAGCTGGGCAATCTGATTGCTGCTTCACCATATATATACTTATGAAATTTGTTGTAAATAATCCACTGCAGATCAAAAGGAACTATCATGTAGATCATTCCAATACCAGGAAAAAACATCATTCATTACTCCACATTAAGGTTATCTGTAACACAAAAAGGGATGCTCAACGCTGCAACTAAAATTTTCATTCATTGTCCAGAGACAGAAAAGTAGAAGTTGAAAACAAACTAGAAAAGTTCCTTATAGACTACTCATTCTATTCTGTAGAAGAATTTGTGTTATTGTAATGTGTACAAGGTGGTAATAGGAATTACTAACTCATATCTCTATACTGAGTGATAATAATACTTTTAAAAAAAATTAAAAAATTGTTAAATGTTCAGCATGTACCCTTACTTACAAACTAATTTGCAATGTGAATGTAAAATGACTCGTTCCACATCATTACGATTTATCGTGCAAATGATCAATGGAACATGACACTAACTAAATTTTTGTACCGATGGGAAAGCGGTGTTAAGAGAATGGAGCGACGCGTTTTGCATTTGCAGCTCTACGCTAGATAGCCTGTCGAAAACTACATTTTGTACATCGGTTTAGTCCGCGATGAAACGTGAGAGACGCTTTATCTGAATTGCTTTCGAATCCCCATTTCTGTAGGAATTGTGTTTGAGCCAACAAATTACACAGCTGTTGCTTTCGAATCCGAGTGCACTGTGTAAACGGCCGGTGCGTTCCACGGCTGAACGAACACGACGTGCCGAAAAAAATGGCGCTCCGCCGATTAAATTGTGGTCGTGAGTAAGCGTAAAGAACTGTTCCGAAAGAACTTAATTCAAGTGTAATACGTAATCGTAACTCTACAATGTACCGAAAAAGCGGATAGTAACTTCACTTGCGTATCACAGTGCTATCTATACAGCAGTAAATAATTTATTCTATAAAACTGTTACAATTATAATTAAATATTTATACTTCCGTTGTTCTATTTATTTAGGCACTGCCTTCAGTCTTGTGTACAAATAATAAACGTAGCTTTTTGTCTAAAGAGAGCTGATGATGACGACAGAGTGCCGAAACCACTCATACAGCAAATTAATGTATGCAAGCAAGGCTTTTTATAATTACTCCTAAAGTTAATTTAATGACTGATTTGAATGTTTTTATTAATGAGGGCTCAGTAGGTCTTCTCAACGAGGTCACGTTCTCAGAAGCGACGGTAGCGCAAAGTGTACTTTAGGTGAAGGTCATTACTGTCCGTTGTCACAATTGAACTGGCAGATATCAGCAGCTCCCTGATCGCATTAGTTAATGAAGCAGGCATGCGTAGCGAAGTCGTGTCATTAGAAATTCGTTGCGATATTCTGGGAGTACCTTATGGTGTAAATGCTGGTGGTATCATCAATTACAATCGAATGCGCATCATCCGCTGTTGTTCTACTTTACAAAAGCCTAGGTATCACTGGAATGGTTACCACAAGGCACTATTCAAGGGAAAACTGCACATTACCTTTAAACTTTAACATGTGAATTCGTAAGGTACTATGGCCCCGTTATAATGTCCCGAAGAATTCATCTTTCTAAATGAAATCTGACCGATAAGAGAATTACAACACGATCTGACTAATTTTTATTTTGTATGCTGTAGTGACCAAGAGCTTTCTCATAGCGCAGCAGATTTATGAAAGGGGATTTAACATAAGCTAAATCAAGATCACTTGAAATAACAGTTGTCCTAGCAAATCTCGTTAAGTTACTCCCTACCTGTGTTGCTGCGTGACTCCTTGTAGATGAAATTCGTGCTGTGTAAATGTACATTCCCACGATGTCCTTTTTATTACAGAGAGCACGCAGCCCTCTGATTGAACACGCTGAGCTACCGTGCCGGCGTCCACTCAGCTACCGGGAGCGGACAAGGCAGTAAATATTATACATAAGATTAATACGAAGGGTCATGTCTTACAAACAATTGTCCCCCGAGTGATCACATTACATCACCACATATTTACAAAAGTCAGAAAAACAACCTTATATTTGTATTAACGCCCACAATATTATTTAATGAGTGATAAAGCAGCAGGATAAACAACTTGCAAACTCAGATGAATGAACAGAAAATGGATATCGAGTCTCATGCATTCCAACGAAATTGTGAAGCAGAGCAAAGAAAGTGACGTTGCTCACATGAAATCCAATTGCAATCCATCTAGCGCCAATAAATCTGAAAAACAACGCAATGTAAAAGTACACAAAGGGCACTCAAAACAGAAACCGTGTCAGCATAATGTTGAACGAAATCACTTCAATGTGTCCATTCCAGTATCACAAGATCAGTATCTATACCAAATAGCGCAGCATGTCCATGCAGGAAAGCAGAGCGGTTCGAGGTAGCAAGGGGAAGCGAAATGTGTGTTCCCTTTTTCCAGCAGCCATATGGCGCCTCAATAAAAGTACCTACACACACACACACACACACCAACCAACCGACCGAAAAATTAGATGTATGTAGGCGTTTTGACAGAACGACCGATGAACTTTCTTTGTCGGGATGTGGGGAAAGGGAAAAAGGGGGGGGGGGGGGGGCGGGGAGTGTAGGGCCACAAGACTGCCGTGTGTGTCTTCTCTCACTGCACGCGGTACCAAATAAAATATATGACAGGCTGTAAGGTGAAAGAAACGTTAAGGACAGAGTTTAGGGAGAAATTTAAAGACAGTAGATGTTTGTGGGACACGCATATAGAAAGAATAAAAGTAACTCGACCTTCTGTGTTTCTGGTTTTAGGTTTTATTTCCGACACCTATTAGAAATGAAATCTAAAAACCGAAATTTCGACATTCAGTGGACGTTAAATCGTAGAGTATACTTGTTTAATTGTTATAAATGTTAAAAAACGTCCAGCCTATATCCAAGCACTCTGCTATGAACAACAAAACGTGAAATTTCTTTTAGAGTTAAAGCAATTGCTAAGTACTTAATTTATTATTTATCTGGTGTTGTATCTATTAGCTGATGTCCGCCAGCAAAATGGGTAGTCTTTCTTTGCAAATCTAAATGCATTTCTTAGGCTTACATCTCATCTTTTATGTTACATACATAGATAAATTAATAACGTTAACATGAACATCTTTTGTTTCGTTTATTCTGCTTCACTATGACGAATTTCCTCAGTCAACTACAAATCACATTGCAGGTTCCAGGAATCATTTTATTGAATAATTGTGAGAACACAAAAGCACTGAATTTGAGGTCTTCTTAACTCCTGCCAGTGGCTAGAAATCGTAATGTAGCTAACAGCCTCTCATCACAGCTTACAGCCTGTCTCATCACCGTATCCGTTTTCGTTAAGAATGGTTTGATGATGTTCAGCAGCTCCCAAATGCATGATTCATCAATTCTTAGATAAAATTATTGGCTCCCAGCTGCTTAACCATCGCAATACGAAAGAGGGGGATGGGGGGGGGGGGGAAATTCTTTATGCCTACTTTTTGAAAATATTGAAATCTACTCACGTACTCCATTTTTTAAAATTCTGTAAAAAGTATATATTGTCTTGTCTTTAATGAATTCTTCTTCCAGAGTCTATGATTGTTTTACATTTTTCGTTTGAACTTAAATTTAAGTGAGGTGGTCATAAAGTGTCCTCCCCCCCTCCCCCCCCCCCCCCCCAGTAGCAAATGCGTTTTCCACAACGGTAGTATTACTCCACAAATAATAGCATTACGTGACCTTAGAACACATGAACATTTTATTTCTCTGGGTTGACAGCAACAATGGTCTCAACAATAATTCATTTCCCTTTGGTTCTTTATTGTTTCCTGTTCAGTGGCACTCAGTCCAGTGTTAGATACAACTGTGATTGAAAATGTACCGACAGTCACTTACTGAAAGAGAAATATCACAGATTTTGGAACTATTTACAGATTCTCAAATTGAATTTGATGAAACTGACGATAGAGTGAACCTGAAGAGGAATGTTTTGTGCGCGAGGATGTGTACAGTGATAGAGTACCTACAGATGCTGAAGATGAACTCTGGGCACATGAAACAGATGACGACACAGCTTGCGAGGTTAGTGACAAGTATATTACAAGCACTCGAAAAACATATAGATCCGAACCTCCTCACATTAGAAGACGAGTAGCATAAAACATAGTTATAGGAAGAGAAGGCATAAGAGACGAAGGTAAAGAAGGAACAATAAGAGAGTCATTTGAAAAGTTTCTTCTCTCAAGAAATTGACAACATCATAATGAAGCATGCCAATGAAGAGGCATTGAAGCAGAAAATACCCAAGACAGACAGACTTGAATTCATGGCATACATAGCACTACTTATTATTATGGAGAAGGAAAACGACAGTAAGTCATCTGTTACAGATTTATGGTCCTACACTTCAGGGTTTGTTTATACTGGTACCATGAGCCGAACCAGATTACAACAACCTACTAAAATAGTAAGATTTGATGACAGAAAGTCGCGAAGCGATCGCAGGAAACGTGATAAGTTTGTTGCAATACGAGAAGTTTTTGATAAAATGAAAGAATTACTGACAAAATATTATTCTGTTGGGATGCACACTGTTATTGATGAAATGTCATTATTCTGTGGCAGTTGTCCCTTCAAGGTCTTCATGAAGGAAAAACCTGGTGAATGCGGTATGCTTACACGATTACTCACAGACGCTAAAACCAGATATGTTATTAGCATGGAGCCTTATGCTGGGAAAATAAATGATGGTACACAACAACCAAATTCCGCTGCAGCTGTAGTCAAACGCCCGGTGGTTCCTGTACATAATTCATGGCGAAATGTCACCACACACAGATACATCACTTCAACTGATTTGGTCGAAGATCTATGGAAGAATCACTCTCGTTGGAACAATACAAGCTAATAGGAAACACATACGTCAAGAACTGAAAGATATCTCAAGACGAAAATTATATTCTAGTAAATTTGCTTTAGTGATACTAGTACTGGAAATATTCCAATCATAATTGTTTCTTACATCCCCCGTGAAAAACCCAAAAGAAATCTGCTGTTTCTATCATCTCAACATTACGACGCTGTAATTGGTTCACCTACTGACACTAAGAAGAAAACATTTGTAAATTTATATTATAATGAGTCTAAAGGTGGCGTTCACACTATAGAACAAATGATGAGGAAATATTCAACTAAGAGGGCCACAAGAAGGTGGCCGCTGTCTGTTTTCTACACTTTGTGGACTAGCAGCGGTAAATAGTTATACACTACTTTTATTGAACTTCCCAGATTGGAATAAGAAAAAACCTAATAAGCGACGAATTTTTCTTCAAGAACTGGGACTACAACTCACGAAACCATACATTGAAGAAAAGGCTTTGGATATTGCAGGACTGCCAAAGTCTGTAGTTTCAAATATGGAGGGTATTCTCGGACGGAAAATCAAGCAGAACTTTGGAGCAAAGGAAGCCCATTTGTGTGTTAGTGAAAGTGGTTCAAAAGCAGAAAAGTACAACAAAGTGAACAAAACAACAATAACCTGAAACAATTGTCAGAGATACACATGTGGTAAACACAGCAAAAAAAGCGAGAATAATTCTTCTCACAAAACTATGTTATGTACCTAAGCTATTTGTATTTTACCTCAAGTTTTTGTAATCATTTTTAATTATAGTTGAGTGCCACATAATTAGACTTAGTAAACTTAAGTTGGAAATAATTAAGATAAATAAAGTCGTTTTGTTGCTAATGATGATGACGAGTCCCATACTCCTTTACAGAGTGTAGGGGAGCGACGCGCGAGACCCGCGCCGCATTACTAGGCAGGGTCCTAGTGGAGGTGGTTTGCCATTGTCTTCCTTCTACCGTAATGGGGATGAATGATGATGATGAAGACGACACAACAACACCCAGTCATCTCGAGGCAGGAAAAATCCCTGACCCCGTCGGAAATCGAACCCGGGACCCCGTGCTCGGGAAGCGAGAACGCTACCGCGAGACCACGAGCTGCGGTTTGTTACTAATGCAATGTGGTTATTCATAAGTGATGATTGAAACAATGTACAGCACTCACATCTAATGATTTTGTAAAGCTAATTGTTAATGTATAATCAGTTTATTGAGTTTGTTAATTGTGAGCATTATTAATTTTCAAAGTGGCGAAATACAAGTTTTGAAGTTAGTGCCATATTGTTACTTAGTCCAAGTCAATACTAGTTCCCAGATCCATGTCATTTTCGATTAATTATTTTTTTTCAAGAAGTTATTGTCTCAGTCACTCGATTTAACTAAAATATATACTAAGCAACAGCCGTGCACAATAGCTGTTTGCTAACTATATAATTTAAGGCACTAAAAGCAGTGCGAAGAGCTTTGCCTTGAGCAGATAAAGGTAATAAATTTTATTATTTCAGGGATAGCATTCATTAAGTACAGGGGCCATTATTTTCAAATACATCAAGTTTTGTTTCATTACCAGGGCCGATTTCAAATCAATAGTGTTGCATCACATTCAGTTTTTGTGTTACGTAAATTGATGCAGTTTTTGTTTGGTTTAAAGTTATTGACAATTTCCCTTCTCGCAGATAAATTGAATTTAGATTCTCGCACTCAGGAAAGTTCAGTACAGGGCAAAGAGCATAAGCGACGAGATAAAATACACATTCACATGCCATTCCTATTGTAACAGTTGTATTTCAGACTACTGTCAGTTACGTAATTTCAACCGTATTTCAAACGTACATGTTTCACTTAGTGAAACATGTACACAATCGATGCTACATTTGCCCATCTATGGTTCAATATAATATTTTCTTACAAAAATGTGAGTGCTATACATTTAAATCATCACTTACGTATATGCGCATTGCATTAATAACAAAACTATTTTCTTTGTCTTAATTATTTCCAACTTCTGCTCAGATTCCTTTTACAGTTAGCAAATATCATAGTATCTTGCAAATAAAACGAATCATTACTACCGGTAGCGAGGTAGGTACGTATACAGCGCACATTAGATACAACACGTCTTTACACTTGAGAGTCCTCCATACATCTCTCGATCTAAAGTTTCTCTAACACATTAGCCGTAACATCTCGAATCGGCTATCGCTGTTGAGCAGCGACGCTACTATACAATCGATATTACATTTGACATCTATGATTCAATACAATATTTTCTTACAAAATTTGGATTAATTTACGCCGTGTATATACCTTTAAACGGACTGCACTTCTTTAGAACTTCTCGATTTCTCTTTCAGTTCTATTTGCCACTGGTCCCAGACTGAAAAGCATTTCTCAAGTATTATTCGAACGAGGGTTTTGTAAGCTACGTCCTTTAAGGGTGAACTACACGCTCCAATTCTTCCAATGAATCTTTCTTGCATCTGCCTTTTCTTTATGTGGTCACATAGCTTTGAATCCCTCTGCACGCATTCTCTCAGATATTTAATGAATGTGACTGATTGTAGCGACTGTTCTGCAACCGTTTAATCATACAGTTATGAGTATTCCTACTGTTTATGCGCAGTATGATACATTTGTGTTTGTTTGTGAGGGTCAACTGCCAATAACTCCGCCAATGTCGAACCCTGCAGGTCAACTTACATTTCTCTACTTTTTTTAAGTTTCCCTATCAGAAGTTGTGGTCTTGGTGGGGAAGATGGATAACAGTGTTGCACTAGCTGCCTTCCACACTCCTGTTTCCACATCAGGATCTAACTAACGAGGGTTTTCAGGACTCCAGAATCGATTGTTCTGTGAATTTAAGTACCCCCATAACTGCAGCTAAACTTCAATAGAGGAAAAGATCATATAAGTGGTTTTAATGTTTTAACTTAACACTCACTGGTAGACACTTTAGGAGTGAATCACATTTAAAGTTTATACAGCTGTACCTTTAATAAGACACCCATGTTACCTTACTGTGACTGATTCTTTATATATCCTTTAACAAAAAAATGGTTCAAATGGCTCTGAGCACTATGGGACTCAACTGCTGAGGTCATTAGTCCCCTAGAACTTAGAACTAGTTAAACCTAACTAACCTAAGGACAACACAAACATCCATGCCCGAGGCAGGATTCGAACCTGCGACCGTAGCGGTCTTGCGGTTCTAGACTGCAGCGCCTTTAACCGCACGGCCACTTCAGCCGGCTATCCTTTAGCACTGAAGATGGCCACACAATGACAAAAAATTTGGATATGCAACAAACATTATTTGCAATTGATTGCTATATCCTTTACTACTTGTATTGGGTTTGTTTCTGTGTTCGGCAGTGAGTTCCATTCGACAAAATTCTGGAAGATCAGAATTTGAGCGCACTGTCAATCAAAATTTTAATTAAGTTATTGAAGCCTGTTGTTTTTATAGTTTTACGGAATTTGCTGGTTTTTAAGATATTTCCAAGTTTTATTGAGTCCTAGAGAAATGTTCCAATTCGTGGAAGCTTTCTGCTTTATGGGCCTAATTTAAATATTGCAATCTCCTTAGGTGGCAAGGCAGTGTCAAGGTGTGTGTCAATAAGAATGGCCATGTTATTTATACACTTCTGTTTCAGTGTAAACTGCTTTTCGTGTGGATTTCCGCCACTGCAGTGGTGCTATTACCAACCACCAGCGATTGGGAAGCAGAAAGTCAACGTCCTGATGATGCAGGTGGACTTTCTTGCTATTAAAGTTTAAAATAAAAGGAATGTTCAGCTTAACCGCCTACCAGTCAATGAAACCTAGCCCTCCATTCCTCAATCATATTACATGGGACACTTTGATAGGAGAGTGTAGTTGTATGTACTGGGAGACTAGTGACATCAAGCTGAACAGGTGCGGAATATATTAGTTTTATTCTGTTGTATGTTTCAGTATTTGTCCTTGGCTCTATGGGACGCTCAGTAATACAGTAATCGGTATGGGTCAGCCATTTATTCATATTGGTCCAAGCAACACTCTGGTGTAAGTGCGGGAATGACACCATTTTATGACACTGTGGATGAACCATGCGTTCAGACTGGCCACTACAAGTCCCTGGTATTAATTTCAGGGCTGTTGTTGATATACCTCTATGGGGACAGCTGAAAATGTGTGCCCCGACCGGCACTCGAACCCGGGATCTCCTGCTTACATGGCAGACGCTCTGTCCATCAGATGAATAGCGTGATTGCAGGGACATATCCCTTGCACGCTTCCCATGAGACCCACATTCCCAACTGTCCACAATCTACATACATAATGTTCCTAATAGATATTTGTCGACTCATTACTCAAGCCAACTAAGGTGACGATTCAAAACATGGTTCAAATGGCACTGAGCACTATGGGACTTAACATCTGAGGTCATCAGTCCCCTAGAACTTAGAACTACTTAAACCTAACCAACCTAAGGACACCACACACATCCGCGCCCGAGGCAGGAGTCGAACCTGCGACCGCAGTGGCCGCGCGGCTCCAGTCTGAAGCGCCTAGAACCGCTCAGCCACACCGGCCGGCTAAGGTGACGATTCCCTTAAGAGTTCTGGCAACCTGTGTGCATTCGCACAGACGAAGGTCAATGGCCGGGTAGCCATTTAACTATATATGAAGATAGTAATTGTTCTAGAAAGAACAGATACCAATGATGACCATGCAGCATCTCTAGAGTAAATGATAATTAATTGAAACCCTCAGCTGCCGACAGGTGTTGTTGATATACCTCGACTGGGACAGCTGAAAATGTATGCCCCGACCGGGACACGAACCCGGGATCTCCTGCTTACATGGCAGACGCTCTATCCATCTAAGCCTACGATGACACAGATGAACAGGGTGACTGCAGGGACTTATCCCTTGTACGCTTCCTGTGAGACCCACATTCCTTAAATGGCTACCCGGCCATTGACCTTCAGCTGTGCGAATGTGCACAGGTTGCCCGAACTCTTACGGGAATCGTCATCTTGATTGGCGCGAGTAATGAGTGGATCGGCAAATATGTGTTATGAACATTATGTATGTAGATTGTGGACAGTTAGGAATGTGGGTCTCATGGGAAGCGTGCAAGGGATAAGTCCCTGCAGTCACGCTATTCTTCTGTGGCTCAGATGGACAGAGCGTCTGCCATGTAAGCAGGAGATCCCGGGTTCGAGTCCCGGTCGGGGCACACATTTTCACATGTTCCCATCGAGGTATTTCAACAACACCTGTCGGCAGCTGAGGGTTTCAATTAATTATCATTTATCCGAGAGAAGCTGCACAGTCATCATTGGTATCTGTTCTTTCTCTCGCCAATTTGTGATATCAGTGGGCTGAAAATTGCACGTCCCTGGAAATAAGTAAGTCATTGGCGTAAGATTGGTTTATAACATAATGTTATCCATATGTTTCCCAAGAAATAAGCAGGTCACTGGCCAAAAGTTGAACTGACCCAGGAAATAAGTAGATCATGGGCTGAAAATAGTGCTCTTCAGTCCTGGGACACCACTCACACACCTTAAAATAGAATATAAAGTAGGTCAGAGGGTGGCGTTTCAAGAACAATGGATGCATACTACTCAGTCCACCCCTCGCGTTACGTGGGGTAAACTGAATCGAATGAGCTGTGGGACAGTAAGAAAAGCTCTTACTCCAGAGCAAATGATTGGTTGGATAGCCCGGACGTTGACCTAAGATTTCTTTTCCTTTTGCTACCTGGAAAGCACCCACTTTGTTAAGTTTGTTTCCCCATTTTCCCTGAAATGGAAAAAATATGCAATTAATCATCTCATTTGCATAGCACCTAAGTTATTCAAAGTATAATGTTATAAACTACACTCTTAGTTTTGCTTTTGGGTACAAATACCAATAATTTTGTCCAACACGCTACACACAGATGTCCATGCGAGAGAAACGAGTCTTTTAAATTCATTCTGCAATATTGGAGTTTTTGCCCTTATGCCGTTTTGTGCTCATACTGCACGCTAATTGTACCAGAAGTCGAAGTTTTTTGAAGCAGAATTACTGGTTGGAATGATGGAACTCGTGGTACAAATACTGACTTACCTTTTTCTTATATCGTTAATACTTCCGCTTCTATGAAGTTTAGAAGCATTTTGGAGACTACATACAGGGAACATTCGGCGAATGTAGAAATCCTTCTTCAGTCAAAACTTCCCGGCTGAGAGGTTGTGGTCGGTTCATATACACCATAAGTGGAACCAGCGGAGAGAACAGAGTCGTACACAGCGCTGACAGCGCACTGAACGACACAATGTGACCGTAGCACGGGATGACTACCATCTTGTTTGCTTGGCTGTAACGGACAGATGTTGGCGAGACGTAGGAGTAAATGATGACTAACTGAAAGCCTCAGCTGCCGACAGGTGTTGCTGATATACCTCGATGTGCACAGCTGAAAATGTGTGCCCCCACCGGGACTCGAACCCGGGACCTCCTGCTTACATGGCAGACGCTCTATCCATCTGAGCCACCGAGGACACAGATGAATAGCGCGACTGCAGGGACTTATCCCTTGCACGCTTCCCGTGAGACTCACATTCTCAACTGTCCACAATTCTGCATATGTAAAGTACCTTATAGACATTTGCCCATTCACTCATTACTCGCGCACGCTTTGGCGACTCCCGTAAGAGTTTGGGCAACCTGTGCGCATTCGCACAGACGAAGGTCAATGGCTGGGTAGCCCAAACTCTTACGGGAATCGCCAAAGCGTGCCCGAGTAATGAGTGAATGGGCAAATGTCTATAAGGTACATTACGTATTGGACAGTTGAGAATGTGAGTCTCACGGGGAGCGTGCAAGGGATAAGTCCCTGCAGTCGCGCTATTCATCTGTGTCCTCGGTGGCTCAGATGGATAGAGCGTCTGCCATGTAAGTAGGAGGTCCCGGGTTCGAGTCCCGGTTGGGCCACACATTTTCAGCTGTCCACATCGAGGTATATCAGCAACACCTTTCAGCAGCTGAGAGTTTCAGTTAGTCATCATTTATTCCAGGGGAAAGCTGCACGGTCAACAACAGTAATCTGGAATGAGATTTTCACTCTGCAGCGGAGTGTGCGCTGATATGAAACTTCCTGGCAGATTAAAACTGTGTGCCCGACCGAGACTCGAACTCGGGACCTTTGCCTTTCGCGGGCAAGTGCTCTACCAACTGAGCTACCGAAGCACGACTCACGCCCGGTACTCACAGCTTTACTTCTGCCAGTACCTCGTCTCCTACCTTCCAAACTTTACAGAAGCTCTCCTGCAAACCTTGCAGAACTAGCACTCCTGAAAGAAAGGATATTGCGGAGACATGGCTTAGCCACAGCCTGGGGGATGTTTCCAGAATGAGATTTTCACTCTGCAGCGGAGTGTGCGCTGATATGAAACTTCCTGGCAGAGCACTTGCCCGCGAAAGGCAAAGGTCCCGAGTTCGAGTCTCGGTCGGGCACACAGTTTTAATCTGCCAGGAAGTTTCAACAGTAATCTGTTCTTTCGAGAATAGTTACTGTCTTCATATATAAAGAGGCGTAGGAGCACTGCAACGGGTGTGGTCATATCTGCGTCGTTTCGACGCCGTCTGCTGCGGGCTATGGTAGTGGTATGTGTGCCACTGAGCAGGTTTCCACTGACCAAAAGCAGCCAGTGCCGCAGACTCCAATTGGCACATGAAATCCGACACTGGCGTGGCGAGTGGAAAAATGCAGTGTTTCCGGATGTGTCCCGCTTCAGCTTGCCCTGCAGTGACGTTCGCACACGCGTCCGACACCACTATGGTGAACGCAGTAGAGCAGACTGTACTGAGCGGCGTAATGGATAAACACCATTACATGTAAGACACGATTTCGCCTCCTACGTCTTGAGCACAATCCGAATAGCTACCGCTACATCAGGGAGGTGTTACAGCCCGAGACACTGCCCATCCTGCAGGCAGTTTCATGTGCCATATTGCGGCATGACAACGCTCGACCGTATGTGGCGAGGATTGTATAAGACTTCTTCGAAGAACAATGGGTACCATTGCTTGTCTAGTCTGCCCGTTCACCTGACATGTTGCCCACCGAACATGTCTGGGATATGGTCGGGCGACAAATCCAGGTCCTCCTGCAACCGCAGTTGATGTTTTGTGGACATCCCTGCAAGCTACAGCGCACATTAAACCCTGGAAGCATAAGCCACGACGTCTAACGGATCTGACTGCAGAATTTGGTGGCGCTACTCCCTAATGAATGTCCACAGTCACAGTGCATCTACTGGTGTGTAACGGCAATTATTTTTGTAGAGTCATGTCCCTATTCGGTGGAATAAATTTCATTGTGATCACGTCTCTCGGTCTTAGTGTGTCACTTTATCCAAAGAATAGTGTACATACTTCTCTTTATACTGTTTTACATATTTGACATTGTACATTGATGTTATACATAGTTCTGGATCATTATAATTTTCTATTGCGTAATAAAAGTTTAAATTTCTACTTATAAATTTCGTAGATGCTGCTCTACGTATGTTTTTCCGCTTACTACCATTCGAAACACAGAAGTGAACCAGAACTCCATCGACAATCTTTCAGAGGAGTTAATAACAACCAAAAGAAGAAAAACTTGACGAGAAAACATGGTCTCTAAAATCTATACCGTAAGAGCTATGAGCACATGATTAGTAGAAGGGATCTATTTCACAGTAGCAAAGATAACTCCTAAGATATGAACAGTACAGCACACGTTTACTGGACATTTTTTTCTTGTATTTGTCGATACCAGTAACTCCCAAAGTTTGTCGGTAGAGTTCTGGTTCACACTGTACAGCCTCGCTGTATAACATCCAGTATGTAAAAGAAACTAGTATACGCATTAGTGTCAGACCAGGGATGATACTTTTCGAACAACAAGTGCGGAAGGGATCTGACGAAAAATTGATTTTATTCATTTCTAATTATGCAGACCTAAAGTGATAATTATCAGCATTACACGCAAATAAGAACAACAGGAAAACAAACGTTTATATAAGTGATCTGATTTGTAAAAAAACTCTGGTACTGTGACCTTCCAGGGGGTGGTTCTCAAATTTAGAGTTCTTAAAACTTTATTTCAACGTTTTCCTGAGCATTTTAAAAATTTGTACTGGTAAAAAATAAAACTCATGTGCACCAACAATCTTATTTTCCATATTTTATTGATTAAGTTAAAAATTATTTCTCAATTTACGATTTTTTACAAAAGAGAAATAACAGTAACATGAAAACACGCAAATAATACAAGATACTGAATGAAGAAAAAATATTAAATGTTTTAACTTACGGTTTATATAACTGCCCAAAGCTTTGAAAGTATTTCGTTGCTCTTCCATCATCTCTCTCTTTTTCCTTGTTGTTGGTCTCCTTAGGATAGCACCGTCCACGAAGCAGCCAAGATTACGCATACTTTGAAGGGTCGAAACGAGTCAGTAGTGGGACAGTCCACTACATAAAAAGTAGCGATGAAGTAGTTTTTGTTAACAGAGGCTCTGTCGTCAGTAACGATCAGATTCACATTCACTAGATAACACTGGAAGGGCCTTTATGGTAGTTGTCAACCGAAGCTAATTTGCGGGATACTTTCCTTTGTTTTCACAATTTCCACCAAATTTCACAAAATAGTAAAACAAATGCTTTCATCTTGTCTTGTTTGTTTAACTAATAGCGAACTACGTGTGTTTCAACATCTTTTTCCACAAAATTTCTGTCGTGCCATCTCAAAAATCTGCAGTCATCTGTTTCCGCCATTTCCGTCAGAGGTGCTGCGACAAACCAAATACTGATATATACACAGGGTGGTCCATCGATCGTGTCCGGGCCAAATATCTCACGAAATAAGCATCAAACGAAAAAACTACAAACAATGAAACTCGTCTAGCTTGAAGGGGGAACCATGGACCTTGCCGTTGGTGGGGAGGCTTGCGTGCCTCGGCGATACAGATGGCCGTACCGTAGGTGCAACCACAACGGAGGGGTATCTGTTGAGAGGCCAGACAAACATGTGGTTCCTGAAGAGGGGCAGCAGCCTTTTCAGTAGTTGCAGGGGCAACAGTCTGGATGATTCACTGATCTGGCCTTGTAACATTAACCAAAACGGCCTTGTTGTGCTGGTACTGCGAACGGCTGAAAGCAAGGGGAAACTACAGCCGTAATTTTTCCCGAGGACATGCAGCTTTACTGTATGATTAAATGATGATGGCGTCCTCTTGGGTAAAATATTCCGGAGGTAAAATAGTCCCCCATTCGGATCTCCGGGAGGGGACTACTCAAGAGGACGTCGTTATCAGGAGAAAGAAAACTGGCGTTCTACGGATCGGAGCGTGGAATGTCAGATCCCTTAATCGGGCAGGTAGGTTAGAAAATTTAAAAAGGGAAATAGATAGGTTAAAGTTAGATATAGTGGGAATTAGTGAAGTTCGGTGGCAGGAGGAACAAGACTTTTGGTCAGGTGATTACAGGGTTATAAATACAAAATCAAATAGGGGTAATGCAGGAGTAGGTTTAATAATGAATAAAAAAGTAGGAATGCGGGTGAGCTACTACAAACAGCATAGTGAACGCATTATTGTGGCCAAGATAGATACGAAGCCCATACCTACCACAGTAGTACAAGTTTATATGCCAACTAGCTCCGCAGATGACGAAGAGATTGATGAAATGTATGATGAGATAAAAGAAATTATTCAGATAGTGAAGGGAGACGAAAATTTAATAGGTATAGGTGACTGGTATTCGGTAGTAGGAAAAGGAAGAGAAGGAAACCTACTAGGTGAATATGGAATGGGGTTAAGGGATGAAAGAGGAAGCCGCCTGGTAGAATTCTGCACAGAGCATAAATTAATCATAGCTAACACTTGGTTCAAGAATCATAAAAGAAGGTTGTATACCTGGAAGAATCCTGGAGATACTAAAAGGTATCAGATAGATTATATAATGGTAAGACAGAGATTTAGGAACCAGGTTTTAAATTGTAAGACATTTCCAGGGGCAGATGTGGATTCTGACCACAATATATTGGTTATGAACTGCAGATTGAAACTGAAGAAACTGCAAAAAGGTGGGAATTTAAGGAGATGGGACCTGGATAAACTGAAAGAACCAGAGATTGTAGAGAGTTTCAGGGAGAGCATACGGGAACAATTGACAGGAATGGGGGAAAGAAATACAGTAGAAGAAGAATGGGTAGCTCTGAGGGATGAAGTAGTGAAGGCAGCGGAGGATCAAGTAAGTAAAAAGACGAGGGCTAATAGAAATCCTTGGGTAACAGAAGAAATATTGAATTTAATTGATGAAAAGAGAAAATATAAAAATGCAGTAAATTAAGCAGGCAAAAAGGAATACAAACGTCTCAAAAATGAGATCGACAGGAAGTGCAAAATGGTTAAGCAGGGATGGCTAGAAGACAAATGTAAGGATGTAGAGGCTTGTCTCACTAGGGGTAAGATAGATACTGCCTACAGGAAAATTAAAGAGACCTTTGGAGAGAACAGAACCACTTGTATGAATATCAAGAGCTCAGATGGCAACCCAGTTCTAAGCAAAGAAGGGAAAGCAGAAAGGTGGAAGGAGTATATAGAGGGTCTATACAAGGGCGATGTACTTGAGGACAATATTATGGAAATGGAATAGGATGTAGATGAAGATGAAATGGGAGATATGATACTGCGTGAAGAGTTTGACAGAGCACTGAAAGACCTGAGTCGAAACAAGGCCCCCGGAGTAGACAACATTCCATTGGAACTACTGACGGCCTTGGGAGAGCCAGTCCTGACAAAACTCTACCATCTGGTGAGCAAGATGTATGAGACAGGCGAAATACCCACAGACTTCAAGAAGAATATAATAATTCCAATCCCAAAGAAAGCAGGTGTTGACAGATGTGAAAATTACCGAATTATCAGTTTAATAAGTCACAGCTGCAAAATACTAACACGAATTCTTTACAGACGAATGGAAAAACTGGTAGAAGCGGACCTCGGGGAAGATCAGTTTGGATTCCGTAGAAATGTTGGAACACGTGAGGCAATACTAACCTTACGACTTATCTTAGAAGAAAGATTAAGAAAAGACAAACCTACGTTTCTAGCATTTGTAGACTTAGAGAAAGCGTTTGACAACGTTAACTGGAATACTCTCTTTCAAGTTCTGAAGGTGCCAGGGGTAAAATACAGGGAGCGAAAGGCTATTTACAATTTGTACAGAAACCAGATGGCAGTTATAAGAGTCGAGGGGCATGAAAGGGAAGCAGTGGTTGGGAAAGGAGTGAGACAGGGTTGTAGCCTCTCCCCGATGTTATTCAATCTGTATATTGAGCAAGCAGTAGATTAGGAAATGAGACACTTAAAGTAGTAAAGGAGTATTGCTATTTAGGGAACAAAATAACTGATGATGGTCGAAGTAGAGAGGATATAAAATGTAGACTGGCAATGGCAAGGAAATCGTTTCTGAAGAAGAGAAATTTGTTAACATCGAATATAGATTTAAGTGTCAGGAAGTCGTTTCTGAAAGTATTTGTATGGAGTGTAGCCATGTATGGAAGTGAAACATGGACAATAATCAGTTTGGACAAGAAGAGAATAGAAGCTTTTGAAATGTGGTGCTACAGAAGAATGCTGAAGATAAGCTGGGTAGATCACGTAACTAATGAAGAGGTATTGAATAGGATTGGGGAGAAGAGAAGTTTGTGGCACAACTTGACTAGAAGAAGGGATCGGTTGGTAGGACATGTTTTGAGGCATCAAGGGATCACAAATTTAGCATTGGAGGGCAGTGTGGAGGGTAAAAATCGTAGAGGGAAACCAAGAGATCAATACAATAAGCAGATTCAGAAGGATGTAGGTTGCAGTAGGTACTGGGAGATGAAAAAGCTTGCACAGGATAGAGTAGCATGGAGAGCTGCATCAAACCAGTCTCAGGACTGAAGACCACAACAACAAGATATATATATATATATATGGTGTTACAAAAAGGTACGGCCAAACTTTCAGGAAATATTCCTCACGCACAAAGAAAGAAAATATGTTACGTGGACATGTGTCCTGAAACGCTTACTTTCCATGTTAGAGCGCATTTTATTACTTCTCTTCAAATCACATTAACGATGGAATGGAAACACACAGCAACAGAACGTACCAGCGTGACTTCAAACACTTTGTTACAGGAAATGTTCAAAATGTCCTTCGTTAGCGAGGATACATGCATCCACCCTCCGTCACATGGAATCCCTGATGCGCTGATGCAGCCCTGGAGAATGGGGTATTGTATCACCGCCGTCCACAATACGAGCACGAAGAGTCTCTACATTTGGTACCGGGGTTGCGTAGACAAGAGCTTTCAAATGCCCCCATAAATGAGAGCCAAGAGGGTTGAGGTCAGGAGAGCGTGGAGGCCATGGAATTGATCCGCCTCTACCAATCCATCGGTCACGAATCTGTTGTTGAGAAGCGTACGAACACTTCGACTGAAATGTGCAGGAGCTCCATCGTGCATGAACCACATGTGTCGTACTTGTAAAGGCACATGTTCTAGCAGCACAGGTAGAGTATCCCGTATGAAATCATGATAACGTGCTCCATTGAGTGTAGGTGGAAGAAACTAAAATGAGCTCTAACATGGAAATAAAGCGTTTCCGGACACATGTCCACATAACATCTTTTCTTTATTTGTGTGTGAGGAATGTTTCCTGAAAGTTTGGCCGTACCTTTTTGCAACACCGTGTGTGTGTGTGTGTGTAGGTGTGTGTGTGTAGGTGTGTGTGTGTGGGTGTGTGGGTGGGTCTGTCTGTCTGTCTGTTTCTTTAAGTGATTATAACTTTTTAATTTGGAGTATTTATAACAGTACCGCTACGTGACTGCCCGAGAGCATTAAACATAAACTCATGAATCTGTAAACTTGTTTATAGGGATACAACGTATGCAAGCGTCAAAAAGAGCAGCCGGCTGCATAAACGCTACCCAGGTGTCAGGAAGAACTGAAAAGTGTTTAAATCCGTACAACAGTCTACAACGCCGGAAAGGACTCACGCGATCCTACCCACGAGTGAAGCCACGCGCAGTAATAGAACGAGCCGACTGGAGTGTGGCGTTTTTCATATGCATAAAGCCTATTCTCGGCGATGTGGGCAGATTGTGAGGGGGGCCGCGACTCGTAAAACGCTTTACGGCGCCGGCAGAGTCCAGCGTATACGGCAGAGATGGCGGGGCGGCCTGAATATTTCCATTAGGGATGCGCCCCGTTTTACGAGTGACGGCTGCCGCTCTCTTTGCTGTTGTTCTTGTGTTTACAACTCCCCGGCGGCGGACTCTAGCGCGCAGCTGAATAACGGAGCGGCGCCTCTCGCGTTCCGAGTTTCTCGATACCCAGAAACTGGCAGTGCCGCAGTGGAGATTTGTACGCGCGCGGCAGCACGACCCACAGTTACTCGTAAACCTCAACGTAACGCGGGGATCCGCTCGGGAAATTATGACTGCACCGCTGCCGCACAGAGTCTATTGGTGGCGCAACATCAAAGGCCGGCGTTGCGACAGTACACCGTAAAGAGCTTATCTCCAGTTAAATGGCACGTGTACAGTCAGTACACACGACGGTAGATTCAAAGTGGACTTGAAAACATAGAAACGTGGTAACCTGTGTCGCCCACATGGCCGCGGGAATTCCTGCAGGAAAACGTCTTTCTGAGATGTAATAAATAACTTTACGATGTATTGTTATTCTTCTTGAATAGCTCACGCTGAACGAAATTTGTAACTTAAAGCATAATTGCGATTATCTTGACTATTCATCGTAGTGGATGGTGGGAAAACGTCGTTCTACAATTAGCAATGAATAAAATAGGCTCTGGCTGCAAGGGAGGTTTTAATTTATTTCATATGTGATCGATTTCGGGACTGACAGCCCTACCTTCAGGTTCACCTTAAGTGAACATCTATTACATGTTACGCATTATTTTTCCAAATCGTAGGTACCTGTTATCAGAGAGTGGCAAATGATTTTGAAAAATTTTGTTTTAGTCTATAGTCGCAATTTATTTATTTTACCTGCTGGCTACCGGTTTTCGTACACAGCACCATCCTCAGTCCATCTGCTGGTAGCATTTCAAACACCAACTTGGGAAGCAAGTGTGACTATTGCGTGCCAGGGGATGGCGTTAGGGTGGTGCTGTGTACCGAAAGCGGCAGCCAGTAGGCAAAATAAATAACTTGCCGCTTTAGACTACAACAGACCTTTTCAGTATTGTGTTGATCGCTGTTCCACTGACAGTACATCGGGAATATGCAAATGGTTTGGATTAATGTGTCTGATTTTAAACAAACGCTGTCCATAGTGTAGCATAACACGTTCAAGAGAAAAATCTAGTTTTTCCCGACTTTTTCGCCATTGCGTTTGACTCTTTGTATTATACGATTAAGGGGGCGCCATTCATCTTAACCACTCACAAATAACATTTAGCCCAGAAGCAAAATAAAAAATGTGTCTTGCAAATGTTGTTTAGCTGACAAGATGACACTAACCAGCTTCATTGACTTTCTCGGAACTTCGTTGATTAGGAAGATACGAACAGCAATATGTCTTTCTTAAATGTCACCCGATAGTTTTTATTCGGTAATCCTCTTTCTCTCCTCAAGAACTGTTCAAAAACGTATCACAATGTACCATTCACATAAAATTGACACCATAAAAACGGTAACACAAAACTGACTGACTCTGCTGCAATCCGTGGAGATACCTTAGGTAACGGTAACTCATACACTTGCTGCAAATGGCACTAAACAAATCGAAACAAAACTAAAAAGCACGCCAATGATTCAGTCAACAGTCTTCAGCAGAAGAATTACATGAAAACATTATTTTATATCTTGGTCCGTAGGTCGGGGAAAGAACAGCTAGAGAGGGTTCTTGATTCACTTTATACGAAGTACCAGAAATTAGTTATATGTGGTGACTTCAATATAAATTTTGTGAATGATGGTCAAGAAAACGGATGTTGATAGATCTCTTAAATTCATATGATCTGATACAGACTGTAGTTTTTCCAGCTAGGGTGCAGGGGAACAGTAGCACTGCCATAGATAATATTTTTATTCATTTTTCGTTACCAGATGGCCATTCTGTTAGTAAAAGGGTGTATGGCTTTCCACACCATGGTACAAAAATTTTAACAGTAAAAGGCTTTTGCACTCAAACAAATGTCACATACACTACAAATTATGTAGGAAAGGTAATCCAACAGCAATAGAGAGTTTTTTAAACCTCGTTGGGGAAGGAGAGTGGCAGGATGTTTATAGTGTCTATAATATAGATGACAAATATAATACTTTCCTTTACATATTTCTCCTGCTCTTTGAGAGTTGCTTTCCATTAGACCATTCTAAATGGGGTACTATCAGTAAAAGGCAGCCCGGGTGGCTGACTAGTGGGATAGGATAGAATGTAGAACAAAGCAAGAATTATATCATAATGTTAGAAGTAGTCACAAAGCTACAGTAGCCCATTACAAACAGTACTGTAAGGTATGAAACTTCCTAGCAGATTAAAACTGTGTGCCGGACCGAGACTCGAACTCGGGACCTTTGCCTTTCGCAGGCAAGTGCTCTACCATCTGAGCTACCCAAGAACGACTCACGGAACTTCCTCACAGCTTTACTTCCGCCAGTACCTCGCCTCTGACTTTCCCAGCTTCACAGAAGCTCTCCTGCGAGCCTTGCAGAACTAGCACTCCTGGAAGAAAAGATATTGCGGAGACATGGCTTAGCCACAGCCTGGGGGATGTTTCCAGAATGTGATTTTCACTCTGCAGCGGAGTGTGCGCCGATATGAAACCTCCTGGCAGATTAAAGCTTTCGCAGGAGAGCTTCTGCGAAGTTTGAAAAGTAGAAGACAAGGTACTGGCGGAAGTAAAGCTGTGAGGACAGGGCGTGAGTCGTGCTTGGGTAGCTCAGATGGTAGAGCACTTGTCCGCTAAAGACAAAATTCCCGAGTTCGAGTCTCGGTCCGGCACACAGTTTAATCTGCCAGGAAGTTTCACATCAGCGCACACTCCGCTGCAGTGTGAAAATCTCATTCTGGAGTGCTGTAAGGTGCTTAAAATATAATTAGGAAAGCACAGAATGTGTGGTATGATAATAGAATAGCTAATTCACAGGATAAAATTAAAACCATATGCTCAGTTGTGGAGGGAGTGTCTGGTTATAGGTATAGGCTATGTCAGTTCATGGTAAAAATATTTCTGTTACTAATGATATTCGCAGCATTTAACAATCATTTTCTGAGCATTGCTGGTGAATTAAAGAAAAAATTTAGTTTCTACAGGGAATCGTATAACCCTCTTGGCAAATAACTTTCCGAGATTTGTGTCTGAAATACTCCCCTGTGATACTGACAAGCGGGAGATTGAGTCAATAATTAAATCACTGAATACTAAGGACCCTCATGGATATGATGGGGTGCCTAGCAGAATATTAAAGTACTATGCTGCACATGTTAGCCCTGTATTCAGCCATATTTGTAATTTTTCCCTTAGGAATGGTCAGTTTTCTGAACGATTAAAGTACTCAGTAGCAAAGCTGCTTTATAAAAAGGGAGAAAGGAATAATGTAGACAATTTTAGAGCTATTTCTATGCGATTAGTGTTAGCTAAAGTTATTGAAAAGGCTGTTTATGTAAGTATAATTGATCATTTTATATCACAAGATTGGCTACCAAATGTACAGTTCGGGTTTAGAAGTCGTTTAACAACTGAAAATGTTAATATTCTCTTATCTCTGTGAGGTACTGGATTAATTTAACAAAAGTTTTCGAACGCAAGGCATATTTTTTGATTTAACAAAGTCGTTTGACTGTGGTGACCACAAAATATTGGTCCAGAAGTTGGACCATTACGGAATATGGGGAGTTTTTTTTGGGGGGGGGGGCATCGGATTAGGGAAGGACGGGGAAGGAAGTCGGCCGTGCCCTTTGAAAGGAAACATCCCGGAATTTGCCTGGAGTAATTTAGGGAAATCACGGAAAACCTAAATCAGGATGGCCGGACGCGGGATTGAACCGTCGTCCTCCCGAATGCGAGTCCACAGTTAGTTCACCTCTTACTTTAGCAACTGACAACAGAGGGTCATTATTCACAGTGTTGAGAATGGCTGTGATGTGGAGTTTGAGTGGGGTACGGTCAAGTAGGGGGTGCCCCAGGAATCAGTGTTTTTTTTTTTGGGGGGGGGGGGGGGGGGTAAAGGAGACAAGACAGCGACGTCATCGGTCTCATCGGATTAGGGAAGGACGGGGAAGGAAGTCGGCCGTTCCTTATTTATATAAATGATATGTCCTCTAGTATTACAGGTGAACTCTAAAATATTTCTGTTTGCTGATGACACTAGCTTGGTAGTAAAGGATGTTGTGTGCAAGATTGGCTCGAATTCAAATGCTGCCATTCATGACATACGTTCTTGGCTTGTAGAAAATAAACTAACCCTAAATCATAGTAAGTCTCAGTTTTTACAGTTCCTAACACACAATTCAACAAAACCTGACGTTTTAATTTCACAGAATGGGCGTGAAATTGAACAGTTCACATTTCTAGGTGTTCAGATAGATAGTAAGCTGTCGTGGAAATGCCACGTTCAGGATCTTGTTCAAAGACTTAATGCTGCCATTTTAACTATTCGAACGGTATCTGAAGTTAATGATCGGTCGCTGCGAAAATTAGTCTACTTTGCTTATTTTCATTCGCTTATGTCCTATGGTATTATATTTAGGGATAACTCTTCCCATTCTAAAAGAATATTAATGGCTCAGAAACGGACGGTTCCGGCAATAAGTGGTGTAAATTCACGAACCTGCCGGCCGGAGTGGCCGAGCGGTTCTAGGCGCTACAGTCTGGAGCCGCGCGACCGTACGGTCGCAGGTTCGAATCCTGCCTCGGGCATGGATGTGTGTGATGTCCTTAGGTTGGTTAGGTTTAAGTAGTTCTAAGTTCTAGGGGACTGATGACCCCAGAAGTTAAGTCCCATAGTGCTCAGAGCCATTCGAACCATTTTATCACGAACCTCTTGTCGACCTCTATTCACGAGTCTGGGTATTTTGACATTAGCCTCTCAATATATACAGTTCCTTACTGTCATTTCTTGTTAACAATATTAGCTTATTCCCAAGAATAAGCAGCTTTCACTCAGTTAATACTCGGCAGAAAGCAAACCTGCATTTGGATTGCACTTCCTTAACTCGTACGCAAAAAGGAGTGCAGTATACTGCTGCATCCATTTTCAATAAGCTATTACTAGAATTCAAAAATCTTAGCAGTAATCCACGCGCTGTCAAATAGAAACTGAAGAATTTCCTCATGGGTCATTCCCTCTGTTCTGTCGAGGAGTTCCTTGAAAAATTAAGCTGATTCTTGTTGTGTTGTTGATTGCGTTTACTTAAACTTATGGCCTGACGTTTATCGGGTTCACAAACATTTCATTTTTATCTGTTATTACTTTTATGTTGTAATTTCATGTACTGAAACGTTCCGTGACCTTGAAGATTAATCTTCAACTTGGTCCTAAGGAACTCGAAGTGTAAATAAATAAATAAACAGCGATCACTGAAGTCGGTCCACAGATTACAATGATAGGAGTTTTATTGGTGAACAAATAAATGAACAGTACACAGTTTTGAAGTGAAATAAAAAGTAATAGCCACTTGTGGGTGAATGATAAAGTCTCTCACTTCAGTCTCACATGGTATCCTTCGTCCGTATCCGGTTGAGGTCTTAGACAGGAGTCCAGCCGGTGACCAGGGTTGGTGTCCGGCTCAGTTATTTCAGTTCCCCACTACGGGAGCGGGCTGGCAGCGGACATAAACAGTTACAATAACTGTATTTAAAATGACATCTTGGGTTGTCGGGTGTTCTGCCGGATATCAGCGTCGTACTGCACGATATTTCGGTCACGTAGCTCGTAACCTTCATCAGGTGCGACCTGAGACTGCTCCTCGAGTGGACCTGGTCCAGTATTTATGCCTATGGCCTTCCCCCTCCACCAACGGCTGCAGGCGCTTCCTCTGTGGTCCGCGCCCATTCCCTCCGACCTGCTGGAGCGTTGCTGCTCCGTTTTCCGTCCGCTGCGGTTCTAGGTGTTCCCTCTGCGGTCCGCGCCCACCAACCCCGCTCCTGGGGGTTTCATCTACGGTCTGGGGTACCAAGCCGTTTAACAATCAGAGCAGTGTCTGAGTTAACAGGAGTTGACAAGGAAAGTGTCGAACAAGTTTACCGATTTTTTCAATGTTTGCATCAGTTTTTGCTGACAATGCTCTGCCAGTGCGAGTGTCATCACTGGTGTCTTCGCGGCCATCTTTAAATCGTTTAAACCACTCAAACACTTGTGTTTGCGATAAACAATCATCGCCGTACACTTGTTGTAACATTACAAACGTTTCACTTGCAGATTTTCCTAGTTTGAAACAAAATTTGATGTTAACACGCTGTTCTTTCTGTACACTCAACATTTTCCGACGCACAGACAAAACGTCAACTACTTAAAACAGACGCCACGGGCAGACTGAGTGCAGGAGGCAGATGAAACTCGAGCAGTAGGCGGAGCGAGAGTCACGTGACAGGCCACGCGACTTTCAGCCTCATTGCATTCGTTTTATTGTTTCACCAGTACTAGTCCGGTTTTTTTCTAGCCACACCTCGTATTGAGGAATGGCAACCAGGATCCTGAATGGTGTAAGACCTGCCTCATTCAGACCTTGTGGCGAAGCTTTCAAGCCCAGAGAACAGGAGGTGCAGTGAAGTACAGTTGTTGGCCTGTGAATGGTTGCCGTATGAGGAGGCAGCACACTGTACAGAGCGAAGTCCGTGAGACTGCAGGAGACAATACAGTGGGAGACATCCAGTGCTGGCAACGAGGCTGAGGCAGCAATGGAGAGCTTCACAAAGAGGCAAAATGAGTGTCATGGAGTCGCCTGTTGGAGAAAAAGGAAGAGCACGAGATGGGCGTGAACCACACACAAATGGAAAGAAGCCCGGAACAGGAAGGAGGGCACCGAGGATGGGGTGATGTGTCGGCGGGCAGTGATATGTCAGGGCCAGCGGAGGAGGAAGAGAGCGGAGCAACACCACCGTTGGACGGAGCAGGTGGGTACCGAAGGCACAAGAGGCAAGGAAGAGGGTCCACTGGCACTGGATCCAGTGATGCTGGTGGCCGTCAGAGGAAGCGTTTGATCCATTAGAGCGGGAGAAGATATCAGAGTCCGTGGAAAAAGGTTTGGATGAGGTGGTGCCAGTGGCATAGGGCCTGAGACAACCCAGGAAGAACCACTAGGAGGTGCAGAAACATGGACGAGTGTTCCAGCCCAGCAAGGGAGGTAGGCTACGGATCTAATATGTAGTCGTGCTCCAAAGGAAGATGTAACCTCCCCCTCTCTTATCGACCTTAATGACAGTGAAAAATTAAACCGCGTGTACCTAATGGAAATTTGGGAAAGCAATCGTCACCGAAGTTAATCTGTCGGTAAAGAGGGAGGAAAGGGTTATATCTAAATGAAAGGAAAAATGCAAATGAAACTGGTGGAAATTAATTTTGAAAAGGGGTAAAGTTAGTAAAGAAAGTAAATGTGCGGCCGTTACGTTAACAATTAACTAGCGGTAATTAGATATTTGAGATTTGGGGGAAATTACGGTCGCCAGTCCTAAGGACAATTACTATAGTAACTGAAAAAGAAAGGTTATTACACATATAATTAGCACTAGAAGCGTGGCAAATGAAGGTTGACACGTGTAGTGTGAAAACTGAAAGTTTGTCAGAAGTAATAAATTTCGCTACACTCTGACTTAATTTAGCAAAAGAATTAATAAAACCGGAAAATCGAAAGTTAATTTAGTGACTGAAGTTAATAGTGAGCTTTCTTTCTGAAGCACATCGAAATTCAGTAAAATACGGTTAGTCTTGGACTACCTCAACAATCATTTCAAAAGCAACTTGACTCTACGCAATTTAGAAATAAGAGATTTAACTTTGAACTTGAATTAAATGATTCTGAACAATTAACAATAGTAAAATTTTGTACGTACCAAGCTGAGCTGCAGTCACAGGTAAGCTAAAATATGCTAACAAAACTCGCACTCTTAATTTGTGCTCGTGTAATCTAAATATTGTAGCCAGCTATAAATACTTTAACTGAACTTTGAAATTAAAGCAGTGAAATTGAATTATATTATTTTAATGCTGGCGTTTGAATTTCAACGACACTCGGGTTCATTTCGGAAAAGGAAGGGAACCTGCTTGGCAATGCAATTGGGACAATGAGCAACAAAGGTTCATGCTAAGTTGCTGTAATTTTGTGATGCAACAATTTTAAAAGCTGAGGTCTGCCATACAGTTCTGAAACTTTACGTGCTTCCAGTCTTCCTTGTTGGTTGATTGAAGGTTTGAAGCCGTCGATCGAGGAGGTGGCGACAGTCACTCATTGTCGGCCGTCGCTGTTGCAGAAGCTGGATGTTGGCGCGCCTTCTTCTCGACACGGTCTCCAGCCGAAACGGGCTCTTGATGTGTGCCAGCTAACGCTTCCCGTCTGCGACACCATGTCCGAAACTATCATAGCAAGTCGAGCGCAATTACACGCTGCCAAACCCCGAAAGCGCGGCAACTCGCGGGAGCGTCACACAACGCACCACTGCTCCACTGCACTACCCCAGCCAGACACTCTCTCGCTGCCCGCGCTCCACGCGGCAGAGTTAACACTACCAAAGATCCTACACACTTTCGTTCTTCACACGACCTATCGATGTATTCGTTCGATAGCATAGTTTTCCCTAGGCAAGACCCAGCGTAAAATACAAATAATATTTACAAAACAAACCAATTATACATCGACATAAATGCATAAATATATATATATACAAATATTAAAACAATTACAATATATAAAGACACAGAAATGTTATATCTTCAGGTAACAAAATAAGGAAAAAATTATGGTACAATAGATGGAAATAGGAGGACATGCATTTCCGGCGTTACAAAGAGGAGATACCATTTAAAAGATCTGGGCAGATACACCATCTGGAGAGGTAAGTCACCATCAAAGAAGCTCAGAGCTGCACAAGAAGTGCCGTGCGTGATACACAAGCTGTGCTGTCGTGTCCATTACACGTGGTGGAGTCGTCTCCAGTATTTCAGCTGACTCAAACAAGAGCAGAAAAAACGGTGCAACTGCTGTCCCTGTAAACTGAAGAGCTGCAGGAGCGATAGTTCCAGCAGAGAGACACAATCACAGTGGGGCCGATCAATCCTTGTCCCTATATTTTATGTTTTGGTCATTAACATGTGGCAAGGACAGCTTATAATGAAGTAGGTTCAATGGTTGCAATGAAAGAAAAACTTTTATTAGTAAATATATAAATAAACGGTTCAATTCTGACTTGAAAAATAATAGCCACTTCCGGGTGAATGATAAAGTCTAGGGCCTACCAACATGACAGCCACCACTGTATGCGCAGGTGGTGGTAGTCGCCAAGTGACTAGCCGTGACACTGAACAATGTACGCCCTACAAGAGAAGGCAGAAATGCTACTAGTCTATATTTTGTTATTTACAGTATGGTTTGCCGCATGGACATAATATCTTTGCTGGTATCGATTCTACTCGCGCTACCTTCCCCCATGGCCGTTGCTGTTCGACGAGAGGATGCTAGTTCGCGAGAGTGTGCCCATGAGCGGCCGCGGACGGGACATATTCCGGTGCTCGACTTGCTATGGGAAGAGGTTGGCTCGCAGGGTGGTAGCTGGAGGTCTCTCTTGTGAAGAGTTATCGGCCCCATTACGGTGCCTGGGAACTAGAATTTTTTCTACCTTTTTGAAGGAATTGAGCCTGCTTGGGGAACTGTTGTCTGCACACAGCGTGCAGAGATTCTGGTCGTATGTGAAGTATATTAGCGGCAAAAAACAATCGGTGTCTTCTCTGCGCTTAGCAGTGGAGATGCTATCATTAGATTATATTAGATTAGATTAGTTTTTCGTTCCACAGATCCGTGCTGAGGAGATCCTCGTGGATGTGGAACATGTCATTTTTTAAAGCTGAAATAACAGTACTAATAGTATGAGTATATACAATACATAATTTTTTAAGCTGAAATAACAATACTAATAGTATGAGTATATACAATACATCATTTGTTTCTATTAAAAAATTCGTCAATGGAGTAGAAGGAGTTGACCACTAGTAAGTCTTTCAGGCTCCTTTTAAACTGATCTTTATTTGTAACTAAATTTTTTATGTTTGCTGGCAAATTATTGAAGATGAGTGTTCCTGAGTAGTGGACCCCTTTTTGAACTAAAGTAAGTGCTTTTAAGTCCTTGTGCAGATCATTTTTGTTCCTGGTATCGTATGTATGAACTGAGCTGTTTGTTGGAAAAAGAGATACATTATTTAGGACAAATTTTATTATGGAGTAAATATACTGAGAGGCAGTAGTTAGTATACCCAGTTCTTTGAAGAGGTTTCTACAGGACGTACGTGAATTTACTCCACAAATAATACCTATTACACGCTTTTGGACTCTGAAAACTTTTGTTTGACTTGAAGAGTTACCCCAAAATATTATACCATATGACATTATGGAATGAAAGTAGGCAAAGTATGCAAGCTTTTTCATTTTTACGTTGCCTATGTCTACTAACACTCGAATTGCAAATATAGATTTGTTAAGGCGTTTCTACAGTTCTGAGGTGTGCTCCTGCCAACTGCATTTATTATCAAGTTGTAATCCAAGGAATTTAAGACTGTCAAGCTCTTCTATCTGCTCTTCTTCATAATTTATGTATATGCTGGGTGGAAACCTTACAGGTTCTGAATTGCATATAGTGAGTCTTTTCGAAGTTTAATGTCAGTGAGTTGGCTTTAAACCATTTATTAATATCCATGAAAATATCATTAGCAGATCTTTCTAGAATTACATTCGACATACTATTTATTAGAATACTTGTGTCATCTGCAAACAAAACGAACTCTGCTTCTGGCAGTGTAACACATGAGAGATCATTAATATACATAAATGACTTGGTGGATGACATCGGAAGTTCACTGAGGCTTTTTGCAAATGATGCTGTGGTGTATCGAGAGGTTGTAACAATGGAAAATTGTACTGAAATGCAGGAGGATCTGCAGCGAATTGACGCATGGTGCAGGGAATGGCAATTGAGTCTCAATGTAGACAAGTGTAATGTGTTGCGAATACATAGAAAGAAAGATCCCTTATCATTTAGCTACAAAATAGCAGGTCAGCAACTGGAAGCAGTTAATTCCATAAATTATCTGGGAGTAAGCATTAGGAGTGATTTAAAATGGAATGATCATATCAAGTTGATCGTCGGTAAAGCAGATGCCAGTCTGAGATTCATTGGAAGAATCCTAAGGAAATGCAATCCGAAAAAAAAGGAATTAGGTTACAGTACACTTGTTCGCCCACTGCTTGAATACTGCTCACCGGTCTGGGATCCGTACCAGTTAGGGTTGATAGAAGAGATAGAGAGGATCCAACGGCGAGCAGCGCACTTCGTTACAGGATCATTTAGTAATCGCAAAAGCACTACGGAGATGATAGATAAACTCCAGTGGAAGACTCTGCAGGAGAGACGCTCAGTAGCTCGGTACGGGCTTTTGTTAAAGTTTCGAGAACATACCTTCACTGAAGAGTCAACCAGTATATTGCTCCCTCCTACGTATATCTCGCGAAGAGACCATGAGGATAAAATCAGAGAGATTAGAGCCCACACAGAAGCATACCGACAATCCTTCTTTCCACGAAAAATACGAGACTGGAATAGAAGGGAGAACCGATATAGGTACTCAGGGTACCCTCCGCCACACACCGTCAGGTGGCTTGCGGAGTATGGATGTAGATGTAGATGTAGAATGTACACAAGAAAAAGCAATGGCCCTAAGATGGATCCTTGTGGAACACCACATGTAATTTCTTCCCATTCTGATGGTGACTGATGACTTAATTCAATAGTCCCTTGTACTGACACCCTTTATTTCCTGTTAGCGAGGTATGATGTTGTGGTTCACACAATCAAATGCCTTTGACAAATCACAGAAAATACCTGCTGCTTGTAATTTGTTATTTAATGAATTAAGTACATTTTCTCTGTAGGAGTAAATAGCCTTCTTCGTATCAGAACCCTTCAGAAATCCAAACTGTTCTTGATAATAAGTAATTTCTGGTCAAATGGTTGAGAAGCTGCCTGTACATTACTTTTTCTAAAATTTTTGAGAATGCTGGCAAAAGTGAGATCGGTCTGTAGTTTGATGGTATCTCTTTATCCCCTTTCTTGAACACAGGCTTAACATCTGCATATTTAACCAGTCAGTAAATGTCCCAGTTATAATTGACTGGTTACGCAAGTAACTTAGAATTGTACTAAACCCACAAGAACATGCCGTAATTAACTTCCTAAAGAATTAGAACATTTGCAATCCGTCTTCAGGGAGAATGGATATTCTACACGCCAAATCCGCACAGCTGTAACAAAGAAGAAATGTAAAGAGAAACAAGAAGAAGAAGACAAAGAGGTGATCATGTCCAGGGCGTTTCTTCCGTATGTGGGTAACCTCTCCTCTAAAATAGGAAAGATTTTAAAGAAGCATTGTGTTAAAGTGATCTTCCGACCACCTACGAAAATATCGGCTTTGCTTGGCTCTGTGAAGGACGATCTGGGTCTGAGGAAGACGGGTATTTATAAGATCCCTTGTCAATGTGGCAAATCCTACATTGGCCAAACTACTCGCACAGTACGGGAAAGATGCGTGGAGCAGGAGCGCCACACATGTCTATTACAGCCCAACAAATCAGCCATAGCAGAACACTGTATTTCGACGGGACACTTGTAACCTCCCCCTCACTTATCGACCCTCATGAATCGAAAACATGACTGCGTCGTTTCATGCTTCGAGGGTCAGCAACTGATTAAAAAAAGGGGCCCCCCAAGGTCGCGATGGCGGCGTCACTGTCCCGCCGAGATAATTTGTCCTTTAAGGACAATTATCTGAGCAAGCACCCACGCAAGCAAAAGGTTGCCCGACACGTGCTGTTCGATAACCTAAAGTATATAAAAGGTGGCAATGATTTATTTATTTTAGTCAGCAAAATGTCTTGGGTAAATCAGTATTTAAGCACGGGCAACCATGGCTCTATACAATACGACGGAGGTGTTTTATATCCGGGACCAGAGGAAGACATTGAAATGGCGGAAGGCATTCCATTAACAAATGTTAATCATTCTCGTAGCAGTAATGATATTCGAACAGTGCAAAGAGAGGATGCTGCTAATCGTATACGGTATGGAGATAATCCAGCATACGACGATTTGGATACGAGTGGCGAAACAGTTGAATTTGAACGGGTGCCAGAAACAAGGCCGGAAGAAAGTAATCTTGGAGTGCGACGGCGCCGCCCAAATAGACCACGAAATCGTGGCAGAGGTCACCAGAGAGCAGATATAGAAACTACTAGCGAAACAGTGCCCTTGTTATCTGAAAGTGTCACGGACGGGGCCGCAATTAGCACAGCTGGTATTACAAGTTCAGGGCAGATAGCGATAGACTCTGGCGCGGCGGCAACTGCTGCTGCCGCAGGTGCTGCTTACGGCGTTAAAAAAGTAGTTGAACGTGTACAGAACAAATGATAATTGTAATTTATTTTTATTTGTTGTAATAATTGACAATAAAAATTATACATTGTAAAAATTCTTGTCTTTTATTTAATAAGGAATATTATACATTTGCAACAATGAAAAGAAAGCTAAAGGATAAGGATTTATTATTGCATTTTTCAATTCATCAAACTTTTTCCACCTAATAGTTCCACACGGACATTGTTGAAATCTGGATGACTACATACAATTGGCTGAGAATTAGAAATTAACAGTAATGGAGTACGACTTAAAATAGCATCTCCTTTATATTATACACGAATGTTGCATGCAATTCCTTCACAAACTTTTTTGAAATCCTCTACAGCACCTTCTTCTAATGAAATTTCATTTCCAATGATTATACGCCTATTTACGGCGTCTTGAGGAGCAAATTGATTCGTCTTATTATTGCATCGGCCAATGTGGCCTACATTAAGTCCAAGATGCGACCCTGCGATGTTAATGATAATCACCTTTTACCCACAGTATATAATAAAATACGTACCATAGACAAATCAAAGCAGAAATTTAAAGTAGGAGAGCTCCTAAGAATCAGTAAAAATAAAGCCATATTTGATAAAGGATACAAACCAAATTGGTCTACAGAAATATTTAAGATAATTGGAGTCCAAGAAACAAATCCTAGGACATACACTCTGCAAGATTTTGAACTAAATCATATTGCTGGTGCGTTTTATGGTCATGAATTACAGAAAACAAAATACCCCAATACTTATCTAGTAGAGAAAGTATTGTACAGGAAAGGAAATAAGGCATTTGTGAAATGGTTAGGATTTGATAGAAAACATAACAGTTGGATTACAGTAACATAAAATGTAATTTTATTATATAAAATTACAGTTATTTTTAATGAATTATATAAAAATTACCGTTATGTTTTAAAGATATACCAAACGAACAACTGCTTCTCCAAGTTCCTAATAGTTATACCACAGATGCACACCATCACACAACACATCAGGAATTTTAAAGCATTAACAAAAAAGGCCTGAATACTATGAAATGAAAATAAGCTGCACAGTTTTCACATGATTCACAATTGTCTAACAGTTCACACTTGCCTGCTTTTGTGAGGGGCCATTACACTCTTTACTCCACACTGTTCGGCTTAATGTTTTAAGTAGTACTCTTTGTACCACTTCACCAGCAGATTTGTATTCAATTTCGCAGTTACTGGTTGGTACCTGCCAATACCATTCAGCTTACGTAGAGCATGTAGTGAAGGGCAGCCTTTCTCCTCCACATTAGTTATTAGGCAGTCAGGTAAGAACTCTCTCACCCATTTCACTTTTTCAGTACCTTTAACAAGTACAGTGCAGTTTGTTGGTACCACTGATTGGATGGAGTTTAATGCACTACCCAGCGAGACTACAACTGAATTAATGTTGTAGTGGTGATGGTTCTCTGCCAACCATTTTGCTGTTTCGATATCAAGTTCGTAATACGGTGTTGTATATTGAAGAATGTAACTTCCAGAGGCAAACACTGTTCCATCATCGCACAGCATTTGGAATGCTAAGTCCTTAGGAACAAATTCATTGCCACATGTCTTGAAGCCTTGACAGTCGAAGATTACAGTATACATCTTGAAAGAAGGTTACACACACACACTTGCTGCTGCTGCTGCTCGTAGATGTCGACGTTATCGGTTCAGAGGACATGATGTGCTGTGCTCCAAATCACCCCTTTTATGTACTAAAATTCGAGTACAGCCGGTTAAAACAACTCCTGTTATCAACATGTGTCGGGCAACCTTTTGCTGGCGTGGGTGCTTGCTCAGATAATTGTCCTTAAAGGACAAATTATCTCGGCGGGACAGTGACGCCGCCATCGCGACCTTGGGGGGCCCCTTTTTTTTTATCAGTTGCTGACCCTCATGAATCGAAAACATGACTGCGTCGTTTCATGATTCGAGGGCGGCGTCACTGTCCCGCTGAGATAATTTGTCCTTTTAGGACAATTATCTGAGCAAGCACATCGCGACCTTGGGACCCGGGGGGCCCCTTTTTTTTTATCAGTTGCTGACCCTCATGAATCGAAACATGACTGCGTCGCGTCGTTTCATGATTGCCGCCTTTTATATACATTACATTATCGAACAGCACGTGTCGGGCAACCTTTTGCTGGCGTGGGTGCTTGCTCAAATAATTGTCCTAAAAGGACAAATTAGGTCAGCAACTGATAAAAAACAAGGGGCCCCCCGGGTCCCAAGGTCGCGATGGCGGCGTCACTGTCCCGCCGAGATAATTTGTCCTTTTAGGACAATTATCTGAGCAAGCACCCACGCCAGCAAAAGGTTGCCCGACACGTGTTGATAACAGGAGTTGTTTTAACCGGCTGTACCCGAATTTTAGTACATAAGGGGGGTGATTTGGAGCTCAGCACATCATGTCCTCTGAACCGATAACGTCGACATCTACGAGCAGCAGCAGCAAGTGTGTGTGTGTAACCTTCTTTCAAGATGTATACTGTAATCTTCGACTGTCAAGGCTTCAAGACATGTGCGAATGAATTTGTTCCTAAGGACATAGCATTCCAAATGGTGTGCGATGATGGAACAGTGTTTGCCTCTGGAAGTTACATTCTTCAATGTACAACACCGTATTACAAACTTGATATCGAATCAGCAAAATGGTTGGCCGAGAACCATCACCACTACAACATTAATTCAGTTGGAGTCTCGCTGGATAGTGCATTAAACTCCATCAAGTCAGTGGTACCAACAAACTGCACTGTACTTGTTAAAGGTACTGAAAAAGTGAAATGGGTAAGAGAGTTCTTACCTGACTGCCTAATAACTAATGTGGAGGAGAAAGGCTGCCCTTCACTACATGCTCTACGTAAGCTGAATGGTATTGGCAGGTACCAACCAGTAACTGCGAAATTGAATACAAATCTGCTGGTGAAGTGGTACAAAGAGTACTACTTAAAACATTAAGCTGAACAGTGTGGAGTAAAGAGTGTAATGGCCCCTCACAAAAGCAGGCAAGTGTGAACTGTTAGACAATTGTGAATCATGTGAAAACTGTGAAGGTTATTTTCACTTCCTAGTATTCAGGCCTTTTTTGTAAATGCTTTAAAATTCCTGATGTGTCGTGTGATGGTGTGCATCTGTGGTATAACTATTAGGAACTTGAAGAAGCAGTTGTTCGTTTGGTATATCTTTAAAACATAACTGTAATTTTTATATAATTCTTTAAACATAACTGTAATTTTATATAATAAAACTACATTTTATGTTACTGTAATCCAACTGTTATGTTTTCTATCAAAACCTAACCATTTCACAAATGCCTTATTTCCTTTCCTGTACAATACTTTCTCTACTAGATAAGTATTGGGGTATTTTGTTTTCTGTAATTCATGACCATAAAACGCACCAGCAATATTATTTAGTTCAAAATCTTGCAGAGTGTATGTCCTAGGATTTGTTTATTGGACTCCAATTATCTTAAATATTTCTGTAGACCAATTTGGTTTGTATCCTTTATCAAAAATGGCTTTGTTTTTACTGATTCTTACGAACTCTCCTACTTTAAATTTCTGCTTTGATTTGTCTATGGTACGTATTTTATTATATACTGTGGATAAAAGGTGATTATCATTAACATCGCAGGGTCGCATCTTGGACTTAATGTAGGCCACATTGGCCGATGCAATAATAAGACGAATCAATTTGCTCCTCAAGACGCCGTAAATAGGCGTATAATCATTGGAAATGAAATTTCATTAGAAGAAGGTGCTGTAGAGGATTTCAAAAAAGTTTGTGAAGGAATTGCATGCAACATTCGTGTAAAATATAAAGGAGATGCTATTTTAAGACGTACTCCATTACTGTTAATTTCTAATTCTCAGCCAATTGTATGTAGTCATCCAGATTTCAACAATGTCCGTATAAGAACTATTAGGTGGAAAAAGTTTGATGAATAGGAAAATGGAATAAAAAAGCCTTATCCCTTAGCTTTCTTTTCAGTGTTGCAAATTTATAATATTCCTTATTAAATAAAAGACAAGAATTTGTACAATGTATAATTTTTATTGTCAATTATTACAACAAATAAAATTAAATTACAATTATCCTTTGTTCTGTACACGTTCAACTACTGTTTTAACGCCGTAAGCAGCACCTGCGGCAGCAGCAGTTGTCGCCGCGCCAGCCGCTATCGCTATCTGCCTTGAACTTGTAACTCCAGCTGTGCTAATTGCGGCCCCGTCCGTGACACTCTCTGGCCTTGTTTCTGGCACCTGTTCAAATTCAACTGTTTCGCCACTCGTATCCAAATCGTCGTATGCTGCATTATGGCCATACCGTATACAATTAGCAGCATCCTCTCTTTGCACTGTTCGAATATCATTAGTACTACGAGAACGATTTACATTTGTTAATGGAATTCTTTCCCCCATTTCAATGTCTTCCTCAGGTCCCAGATATAAAACACCTCCGTCGTATTGTATAGAGCCATGGTTGCCCGTACTTAAATACTGATTTACCCAAGACATTTTGCTGACTAAAATAAATAAATCATTGCCGCCTTTTATATACATTACATTATCGAACAGCACGTGTCGGGCAACCTTTTGCTGGCGTGGGTGCTTGCTCAGATAATTGTCCTAAAAGGACAAATTATCTCGGCGGGACAGTGACGCCGCCATCGCGACCTTGGGACCCGGGGGGCCCCTTTTTTTTTTTATCAGTTGCTGACCCTCATGAATCGAAACATGACTGCGTCGCGTCGTTTCATGATTCGAGGGTCAGCAACTGATAAAAAAAAAGGGGCCCCCCGGGTCCCAAGGTAGCGATGGCGGCGTCACTGTCCCGCCGAGATAATTTGTCCTTTTAGGACAATTATCTGAGCAAGCACCCACGCCAGCAAAAGGTTGCCCGACACTGCGTCTAACAGTTCACACTTGCCTGCTTTTGTGAGGGGCCATTACACTCTTTACTCCACACTGTTCAGCTTAATGTTTTAAGTAGTACTCTTTGTACCACTTCACCAGCAGATTTGTATTCAATTTCGCAGTTACTGGTTGGTACCTGCCAATACCATTCAGCTTACGTAGAGCATGTAGTGAAGGGCAGCCTTTCTCCTCCACATTAGTTACTAGGCAGTCAGGTAAGAACTCTCTTACCCATTTCACTTTTTCAGTACCTTTAACAAGTACAGTGCAGTTTGTTGGTACCACTGACTTGATGGAGTTTAATGCACTATCCAGCGAGACTACAACTGAATTAATGTTGTAGTGGTGATGGTTCTCGGCCAACCATTTTGCTGATTCGATATCAAGTTTGTAATACGGTGTTGTACATTGAAGAATGTAACTTCCAGAGGCAAACACTGTTCCATCATCGCACACCATTTGGAATGCTATGTCCTTAGGAACAAATTCATTCGCACATGTCTTGAAGCCTTGACAGTCGAAGATTACAGTATACATCTTGAAAGAAGGTTACACACACACACTTGCTGCTGCTGCTCGTAGATGTCGACGTTATCGGTTCAGAGGACATGATGTGCTGAGCTCCAAATCACCCCCCTTATGTACTAAAATTCGGGTACAGCCGGTTAAAACAACTCCTGTTATCAACACGTGTCGGGCAACCTTTTGCTGGCGTGGGTGCTTGCTCAGATAATTGTCCTAAAAGGACAAATTATCTCGGCGGGACAGTGACGCCGCCATCGCGACCTTGGGACCCGGGGGGCCCCTTGTTTTTTATCAGTTGCTGACCCTCATGAATCGAAACATGACTGCGTCGCGTCATTTCATGATTCGAGGGTCAGCAACTGATAAAAAAAAAAAGGGGCCCCCCGGGTCCCAAGGTCGCGATGGCGGCGTCACTGTCCCGCCGAGATAATTTGTCCTTTTAGGACAATTATCTGAGCAAGCACCCACGCCAGCAAAAGGTTGCCCGACACGTGTTGATAACAGGAGTTGTTTTAACCGGCTGTACCCGAATTTTAGTACATAAGGGGGGTGATTTGGAGCTCAGCACATCATGTCCTCTGAACCGATAACGTCGACATCTACGAGCAGCAGCAGCAAGTGTGTGTGTGTAACCTTCTTTCAAGATGTATACTGTAATCTTCGACTGTCAAGGCTTCAAGACATGTGCGAATGAATTTGTTCCTAAGGACATAGCATTCCAAATGGTGTGCGATGATGGAACAGTGTTTGCCTCTGGAAGTTACATTCTTCAATGTACAACACCGTATTACAAACTTGATATCGAATCAGCAAAATGGTTGGCCGAGAACCATCACCACTACAACATTAATTCAGTTGGAGTCTCGCTGGATAGTGCATTAAACTCCATCAAGTCAGTGGTACCAACAAACTGCACTGTACTTGTTAAAGGTACTGAAAAAGTGAAATGGGTAAGAGAGTTCTTACCTGACTGCCTAATAACTAATGTGGAGGAGAAAGGCTGCCCTTCACTACATGCTCTACGTAAGCTGAATGGTATTGGCAGGTACCAACCAGTAACTGCGAAATTGAATACAAATCTGCTGGTGAAGTGGTACAAAGAGTACTACTTAAAACATTAAGCTGAACAGTGTGGAGTAAAGAGTGTAATGGCCCCTCACAAAAGCAGGCAAGTGTGAACTGTTAGACAATTGTGAATCATGTGAAAACTGTGAAGGTTATTTTCACTTCCTAGTATTCAGGCCTTTTTTGTAAATGCTTTAAAATTCCTGATGTGTCGTGTGATGGTGTGCATCTGTGGTATAACTATTAGGAACTTGAAGAAGCAGTTGTTCGTTTGGTATATCTTTAAAACATAACTGTAATTTTTATATAATTCTTTAAACATAACTGTAATTTTATATAATAAAATTACATTTTATGTTACTGTAATCCAACTGTTATGTTTTCTATCAAAACCTAACCATTTCACAAATGCCTTATTTCCTTTCCTGCACAATACTTTCTCTACTAGATAAGTATTGGGGTATTTTGTTTTCTGTAATTCATGACCATAAAACGCACCAGCAATATTATTTAGTTCAAAATCTTGCAGAGTGTATGTCCTAGGATTTGTTTATTGGACTCCAATTATCTTAAATATTTCTGTAGACCAATTTGGTTTGTATCCTTTATCAAAAATGGCTTTGTTTTTACTGATTCTTACGAACTCTCCTACTTTAAATTTCTGCTTTGATTTGTCTATGGTACGTATTTTATTATATACTGTGGATAAAAGGTGATTATCATTAACATCGCAGGGTCGCATCTTGGACTTAATGTAGGCCACATTGGCCGATGCAATAATAAGACGAATCAATTTGCTCCTCAAGACGCCGTAAATAGGCGTATAATCATTGGAAATGAAATTTCATTAGAAGAAGGTGCTGTAGAGGATTTCAAAAAAGTTTGTGAAGGAATTGCATGCAACATTCGTGTAAAATATAAAGGAGATGCTATTTTAAGACGTACTCCATTACTGTTAATTTCTAATTCTCAGCCAATTGTATGTAGTCATCCAGATTTCAACAATGTCCGTATAAGAACTATTAGGTGGAAAAAGTTTGATGAATAGGAAAATGGAATAAAAAAGCCTTATCCCTTAGCTATCTTTTCAGTGTTGCAAATTTATAATATTCCTTATTAAATAAAAGACAAGAATTTGTACAATGTATAATTTTTATTGTCAATTATTACAACAAATAAAAATAAATTACAATTATCGTTTGTTCTGTACACGTTCAACTACTGTTTTAACGCCGTAAGCAGCACCTGCGGCAGCAGCAGTTGTCGCCGCGCCAGCCGCTATCGCTATCTGCCTTGAACTTGTAACTCCAGCTGTGCTAATTGCGGCCCCGTCCGTGACACTCTCTGGCCTTGTTTCTGGCACCCGTTCAAATTCAACTGTTTCGCCACTCGTATCCAAATCGTCGTATGCTGCATTATGGCCATACCGTATACGATTAGCAGCATCCTCTCTTTGCACTGTTCGAATATCATTAGTACTACGAGAACGATTTACATTTGTTAATGGAATTCTTTCCCCCATTTCAATGTCTTCCTCAGGTCCCGGATATAAAACACCTCCGTCGTAATGTATAGAGCCATGGTTGCCCGTACTTAAATACTGATTTACCCAAGACATTTTGCTGACTAAAATAAATAAATAATTGCCGCCTTTTATATACATTACATTATCGAACAGCACGTGTCGGGCAACCTTTTGCTGGCGTGGGTGCTTGCTCAGATAATTGTCCTAAAAGGACAAATTATCTCGGCGGGACAGTGACGCCGCCATCGCGACCTTGGGACCCGGGGGGCCCCTTTTTTTTTATCAGTTGCTGACCCTCATGAATCGAAACATGACTGCGTGTACCTAATGGAAATTTGGGAAAAGCAATCGTCACCGAAGTTAATCTGTCGGTAAAGAGGGAGGAAAGGGTTACATCTTAATGAAAGGAAAAATGCAAATGAAACTGGTGGAAATTAATTTTGAAAAGGGGTAAAGTTAATAAAGAAAGTAAATGTGCGGCCGTTACATTAACAATTAGTTAGCGGTAATTAGATATTTGAGATTTGGGGGAAATTACGGTCGCCAGTCCTAAGGACAATTACTATAGTAACTGAAAAAGAAAGGTTATTACACATATAATTAGCACTAGAAGCGTGGCAACTGAAGGTTGACACGTGTAGTTTGAAAACTGAAAGTTTGTCAGAAGTAATAAATTTCGCTGCACTCTGACTTAATTTAGCAAAAGAATTAATAAAACCGGAAAATTGAAAATTAATTTAGTGACTGAAATTAATAAGAAGCTTTCTTTCTTAAGCACATCGAAATTCAGTAAAACGGTTAGTCTTGGACTACCTCAACAATCATTTCAAAAGCTACTTGAATCTACGCAATTTAGAAATGAGAGATTTAGCTTTGAACTTGAATTAAATGATTCTGAACAATTAACAATAGTAAAATTTAGTACGTACCAAGCTGAGCTGCAGTCACAGGTAAGCTAAAATACGGTAACAAAACTCGCACTCTTAATTTGTGCTTGTGTAATCTAAATATTGTAGCCAGCTATGAATACTAAAACTGAACTTTGAAATTAAAGCAGTGAAATGGAATGATTGTACTTTAATGCTGGCGTCTGAATTTCAACGACACTCGGGTTCATTTCGGAAAAGGAAGGGAACCTGCTTGGTAATGCAATTGGGACAATGAGCAACAAAGGTTCATGCTAAGTTGCTGTAATTTTGCGAGGCAAATGGAACAGTTTGAAAAGCTGAGGTCTGCCATACAGTTCTGAAACTTTACGTGCTTTTAGTCTTCCTTGTTGGTTGATTGAAGGTTTGAAATCGTCGATCGAGGAGGTGGCGACAGTCACTCATTGTCGGCCGTCGCTGTTGCAGAAGCTGGATGTTGGCGCGCCTTCATCTCGACACGGTCACCAGGCGAAACGGGATCTTGATGTGCGCCAGCTAATGCTTCCCGTCCGCGACACCGCGTCAGAAACTATCATAGCAAGTCGAGCGCAATTACATACTGCCAAACCCCGAACGCGCGGCAACTCGCGGGAGCGTCACACAACACACCTGCTCCACTGCACTACCCCAGCCAGACTCTCCCTCTGCCCGCGCTCCACGCGGCAGAGTTCACACTACCAAAGATCCTACACACTTTGATTCTTCACACGACCTATCGATGTAATCGTTCGATAGCAGTTTTCCCTAGGCAAGACCCAGCGCAAAAATACAAATAATATTTACGAAACAAATACATCGACATAAATGCATATATATATATATATATATATATATATATATATATATATATATATATATATATATATATATATATATACAAATAGTAAAACAATTACAATATATAAAGGCACAGAAATGTCATATATTCAGGTAACAAAATAAGGAAAAAACTTACAGTACAATAGATGGAAATAGGAGGATATGCATTTCCGGTGTTACACGTGCCCCACATTGTCTGAGGATGTTCGTGTAACCTAAACAGACTCAGAAAATGTCCCAAAAAAGAAACAGCGGAAATGCATATGCTCAAAACATCAACAAAATTTAGCATTCGTCTAATTAACCGTAAACCAATTTTTAGACCATAATAATTGAGTGGAGACACTCCTAATCTTATTCCACTCTGTCATCTTGCACAAAATAAAACAGGTTGACAACATATTAAAATTCATAGAAAACATAGAAAATGGTTTAGCTATTCTAAAAATCAAAATTCCTAGCAGTATCAAGAAATGGAATACTATTTACAAAATTAATCAGATTACATGGTCATAGAAAACAGGTAGATCAAAATACGCAAATTAATTATTAATTACATAGAATACACATTTTATATAACCTTTTCATAATTATTATCTCGTCATGAGATTCCACTTAACGCTAAACAAGAAAATAATATACAGTAGATCGAAAAAAACATAAATATTGACAGCAGAATTCTTTCACATCAGCTGTCCGGGAAGAAAAACTAATCCGCCTTTCGTACCCGCAAGTACAAAGAATGCCGAGAGCGGCACAAGAGCCGACAGCGGCTCCGCCTCGCCAGTATTGTTGCGCTCGCCTGTGCGGCACTCTTGATCTCACTCGCCTGTGTAACGGGCATTTCCAGAACGTCCGTTTCACTGAGTTCTTTCGGAACAACTCACTCCCGAGTAATCTCAAGGAGTCCATTAACACTATAACAGTGGATAACTCAACACTGTCCATCATCACACGCATGTACTAGCCTGAAACTTAAAACAGCGTCTAAGTACCTCGGCAACGACTAGTAAAACACATATTCATGAAATCTTACAGCTAGTTACAAAATCCTATTTACATTACTTAATCTACTGTGACTCAGCTGAAAACTTAAACTAGCAGCTTGGATTTTTCAATCGATAAATAATCACTCTGTTAAATCATTTAGTACCAAGTTAATTACTTATTAATTACAACTTCCTTAATGTCCTCTTGGTCAGGCAAAAGCATGACAATCTAGCAAATCGTTTAAATCTTACACTCTATATTCACATGCTGTACAAATTACCCATTCTGTGGTATTAATCAATTCTAAGTTGGTACAACTTCAAGTCTACAATATTCCGTATACCTAATCGTTTTCCAGAGCTTGGATACTCTAAGCAATAAGCATTTGTGTGAGGTATACCAATGACTTTATATGGTCCATTATAAACAAACATAAATTTAGAGATTTCATTGTCTATCTCGCTCGATTTCTCATGAGCTTTTACAAGTACTAAGTCTCCGATTGCAAACTTAGCAAAACGCGCTTTAGCGTCATGACGACGTATGCGAGCATCAGCTTTTAGCTTCATTACTTCTCGCAAACGATCTTTTTTCACACCAATACTAATGTCAATCCGTGGAGGGAATTTGATTCTCTCTTCCACTAAACTTTTACTTCTGTCATCCAACAGGATTTCCTCTGGAGAAAATCCCGTAGATTCATGTCTCAAGGTGTTCATAATTCTCTCAAATACTGCTACATATCTGCCCCATGCCCTATGGTTGTAATGGCAATAGGTACGGCAAAGTCGGCCTAGCTCGCGCATATACCTCTCAGCGGGATTCCCAGCCGGACAATAAGCTGAAATATGGATCACCTCGATCCCATTAATTTCCATGCCTTCATTCCACAACTTAGAAGTAAATTGTGCCCCATTGTCTGATTGAATCGCCTTGGGCTTACCAATATGAACAAAATAATCGTTCACAAGCTTGCTATAGACCGCTTTGGCTGTAGCTTTCCTAATCAGGTATAGCTTGATGAACTTGGAAAAAGCTTGTAGCACTACTAAAATGTAGGCAAAGTTTCCTGATGACTTGGGCAAAGGTCCGTACAAGTCCACGCACAGTAATTCAAAGGTGTCGTTAGGCCTTATACTTTGCATAGGACCACGACTCGTACAGTTGGTAACCTTCACCTTCTGACATAAATCGCAAGTTTTCACTCTGTCAGTAACGCGTTTTAACATGTTGTTAAAATGCACTACTTCACACAGCTTTTCCGTACATTTCTTCGGTCCACAGTGACCATACGCCAAATGGTAGTAGTCTATTATTTCCGTGACGAATTTGGTGGGCCAGCATACCCGCCAAATATTACTATCTTCACCCTTACGTATGTACAAGATATGATCGTATATCTTGTAATACTTCCTTAATTTCTCTCCTTCTGGACTCCTTTCGTCATATCGGGTTTTCACCACATTTAAACAACCATCCTTGTTCTGATGACGACGTATATTCTTACAGATGTTCACTATTAATTTGCGTCCCTCAACTTCTTTAAAATAGTATAATTTGACCACTCCATCTGACTCCTCTTTCAATACATCTTGATTAGACTCGGGCAACCGCGTCAGCGCATCCGCAACGCAATTGTCAGTCCCTTTTTCGTAACAGATGTCATAGTTAAATTGCTGTAAATACAGCGACCACCTAGTCAGTCTTTCGTGAAGTAGTTTACAATCCTTCAGATAAGTGAGCGCCTTATGGTCCGTATGAATAATCACCTTACGGTCCCATAGGTAACCCTTGAACTTCTTGAATCCCCACACGATAGCGAGCCACTCTTTCTCAGAAATCGTGTAGTTTCGCTCACTTTTTGATAAAGTTCGACTCGCGAACGCTATCGTCCGGTGTTCCTTATCCTCTTCTTTACCAACTTCTTGGAACAGTTCTACCCCCACCCCGTAATTCGACGAATCCGTTCCCAGATGGAAGGGTAGCGATAAATCAGGATGAAATAGTATGTTAGATCTTAACAACTCGTCTTTTAATCTCTCGAAAGCGGCCTGACACCCGTCAGTCCACACAAACGGAACATTTTTGCGTAAGAGGTTATTCAAATTTTCATCATTAAACACTTGTCCTTTTACAAATTTACGGTAAAATCCTGTGAGCCCTAGAAAACTTTTTAGCTGTTTCCTAGACTTGGGTGGAGGACAATTCCTTATTGCCTCTAGTTTCTCTGGGTCCTTCGTAATACCAGCAGTGGTAATTACATGCCCTAAAAATTTCAGTTCCTGCTTTACAAATTCGCATTTCTTTAGCTTTAGAGTCATTCCGCCACGGCGCAATGCTCTAAAAACTTCATCTAACAGGCCACAATGGTCATGCCAAGTGGCATTGGCCAACAATAGGTCGTCAACATATACAGTTAACCTTGAACTCAAAGCCGGTCCTAGCACTTTATCTAGGGCCCTGATGAATACGGACACAGATATATTAAGTCCAAACGGCAGTACTCTATACTGATAACACCTGCCCGCAAACAAGAAGGCAGTGTATGGCCTAGACTCTTCTTCGAGTTCTATTTGCCAGTAACTATCCGTCAGATCGAGGCTAGTCATGAACTTAACGTCATGAACTTAACGTCATGAAAACGTTGCAAAATCTCCTCCATACTCTCTGGTCTGTCTGTTTCACGTTGAACGACCCTATTCAACGTGCGTGCGTCAATCACAATACGCACACTACCATCCCGTTTTGCTACAATGACCAAACCGTTATTGTATGGACTCGTACTTCTTTCAATCACTCCCCATTCGATCATCTTATCTATCTCCCGTTGCACTGCTTCCTTTTTGGACAGCGGTATAGCATACGGTCTCACGAAGAATGGTTCGTGCGGAATTACATGCAACTTGCATTTATATCCTTCCACAAGTCCCGGTTTGTCTGAAAACACACTCTTATTCCTCATTATCACTTCATACAGGCCTCGTCTTTGTTCGTGTGTTACGTTTGACACACCGTCTACAATACTTTCCAATTCACTTTCTACACTATTGTCAATGCCGAGATTCCTCACATTACAGTAGTTCAAATTCATACCTACATCAATACCATCCGGCCAGTTAACAATGTGTATAGGCTGGTATTGCCTATGCACACCGTCTCCTGCCTCGTCAAAGCTAACTACTATTGTTTTATGTTGTGACGTACATGTCAAAGTTTTGCTTTCGGAATTAATCACCGCATGGTACTTTAATAGCCAATCTAACCCGATAATTACTTCTGTAGTTAAGTCTGGCACGACGACAAACTCTTGTTCAAATCGTGCCCCACATATCTCGAAGTTGACAAAAATCTGTTTTGTGACCGGTTTAGTGGCCTTCCCAGTAGCACCGATAATTTTCACTCCTGCTACTGGCATAACTACGATGCCAGGTCTGTCTTTCAGTAACTCAAATATTTTCCCAGATACGGCACTCAATTCTGCACCGGTGTCAATCAACACGTTTAGTTGTAGGTCGTGCATATTTACAGACACTACTATCTGTCTACACTTGTCCTCGACTGTTTCTTTATTTTCCCACAGTAAATCCTCGTCTATATCCAGGTCATTCCAGAAAAAACCATCCGGCTTTGATCCTAAATCCGGTTTATCTGGCGGCTTTTTCAGCCTCTGTTCACATACAGTTTTAATTTCAACACGTTTGTCCTGAGGCTTAGTCTGTAGCTTCGCCTCCAATACCGAAACCTTATCCTGTAACTCGTCAACTAGTGAGTGTTGCTTTGCTATCGATTCACTAATTGTCACCTTCGTTGATTCCTCTTTGGTCAGATCGATCTCATCTGCCAATCTACCTGGAGGAATGTGCCCAGTAGTATCTGCAATTACTTCCTCTGGATCTGCGCAACCCACACTGCCATCGTGTGACCGTATAATGTCAGCCCTAACCTCATACACGCTGTAATCCACATGCTTTTCTACCAATCGTGTCCGGCTATCACTAAAATTCTCGTAATCTTTCTCCTCAATACTTTCGCAATGTTTAAACTGGAGTTTTGCGTCGGATAGGTCGGCTACTTCTACCACTATAACTTTCGGTAAAGTCTGCCGGTTAGGGCCAGAACTTTCCGTTACTACTTCAACATCCAACTCCTGCGGGACGAAACACGACGAATCTTGCTCGTGCTCCCCATTAACATCAAAAATATCTGGTAAAGTCTGCCGGTTAGGGCCAGAACTTTCTATCACTTCACAAATACTATCTTCCTGTGGGACGAAACGTGGCAAATCCTGCCCGCGCTCCCCATAAGCACTTCTCCCATACAGGCCCCTATAATCTCTTAGTTCGTCGTATAAGCGACCGAACTGCCTTAACCAGACCTCATCCCTCTCTGCATCCCCTCGCTCGATGACGGACGTTTTATCCGACATCTGATCTTCTCTCAACAATCGCGAATCATTCATAAACTCAATCTCCAGTTCCGCTGTGGGTGTTACAGCTGCCACTTTATAATCGTTTTCCGGAACACTACTTAAATTGTTCTCACTGACAGTGAATGTACCTTCTACTGCCATGTATATAGCTGATCTACTACTTGTTGGCGACCTCCTTTCTCCTAACACTGGCACACTCTCCCGCCGTTGATTATTCCATACGGAATTTTCATAACGACGACACCTCGGTTTTCTACTGTTATTGGGCCGCCAAAATTTCTCCACGCCCTGTCGGCCCCTCACCGGCGCGGCTAATGGTTTCCCTGTCTCGTCCCAGCAGATACGCTCCCCGGATGCTGCTGAGGCGGCTGATCACACCCTCTGGCGTTATTACTATTCTGCGAAGCCCGTATCACGCTAGTATGATACTGGTTTCCGTCATTCCTGTTATTATTTGCATTGTATCGATTGTCATTACGGCCCGAACCACTATTGTTATTGCTACCAAGATTGCGGTATGCATTATTCCCATAGTTATGATTGTTGTGGTTGCTGTGGTACCCGTTGTTGTTACCACGGCCTCTACCAGTATCGCGATTATTGCGCCAATTGTCCTCGTCCTCAACTCTTTCCAGGAAATCATTGATTGTCCTGTAATTGCTTCCTACGTAGCGTTTTGTATAATCTGGAAGCTTCTTGTAGAGTTCCCAAACTATTTCGGTTTCCGTGCGGCGATCACGCAAATATTCCAACTTGCGGATCCAGCCCTCACAAAACTCCTTCATCGAACCGCGCGAATTCGCATCGAAAGACCTCGATACGACAAATTCGCGCCAGACACTTTGCTGTTTTTGCTCTGACCAGTATTCAGCCAGAAACAAATTTTTGAACTCGTCAAAAGTCAGGTTCGTAATGTTGAGGTTTAAGCCCCAACGCTTGGCTCACCAGCCAACACATCAATAACAGCATTAATTTTTCTCTCATTAGTCCATGATCTGGGTAAAACTCTTTCACAATTTTTAATGAAATCCGTCGCGTGTATACCGCCTTTTTTCAAGGGGTCGAACCGCTCCTCTTTCGTCAACAATTCCGAACTATGAGCACAGATTGGCACATAGCTCTGTTTTTCGTCAAGTTTCCTTTCTAATTCCGACACCCTCGTAATCACTTGGCAAGTGGTTGTCGCAAGCGTTTCCACTTCCCTCTTTTTCTCTTCGCAGGAATTAGCCTGCTTCCTCACTTTGGTATCTACTTCGGATACTAAAGCCTTTAAAGTTTCCACCTTCTGTTGATCCTCTTTTCTCACTAATTGAATTTGTTCCGTCACCTTATTCTCGATGATCGGAGCAACTGCGTCTCCTACACTTTTCTCGATTCTGCTAATTTCGGAATCAAAACGAGTATTTATGCTCGCAATTTCCGCCTGAACGCCTATCATTTCCTGTTTAAGATTACCGATTTCGGTATTAATCACGACAATATCGTCTTTGATTTTATCAACTTTTGTTTTAACAACAACATTGTTGTTAACAACATTAATAGCTTTGTTCTGATTGTCTAGCATTCGTTCAATTTTTTTAGACTGAGCTTCTTGCTTGGCAGCCTGAGCTTCTTGCTTGGCAGCCTGAGCTTCTTGTTTGGCAGCCTGAGCTTCTTGTTTGGCAGCCTGAGCTTCTTGTTTGGCAGCCTGAGCTTCTTGCTTGGCAGCCTGATCGTCTTGCTTGGCAGACAGAGCTTTAATTTCTGCCGATTGACTCTTGATTTAGTTAATCAAAACATTCAATAAATCAGTTAAATTCCCGGAAACTACCGGTTTTACTTCCGTAGCGGCTTCCTCTTTAATTGTCCCCCCGTATTCGTCATCAAGGGATTCAGATTTGATTTTCACTTCCGATTCCGAAACATTTTCTAAAGTCTGGAATTCCATTTCTGCTCTTTGTTGCGTTTCGGCGGTCGCGTCTTTCATGCTAGCCGCCTGCCCCGGAACAATGGGTACCGCGGTGCGCGTTTCCCACTGTCCGACCGATTGTTCCGTATATAAGTCTACCAAATTTTGGTAATTGTTGCCTTCCCTCATTTTAATAATTTTAAATATAAATGCAAAATCTCAAATCTAATTAGGATTCCTCACACTAATATTCTCGCTGACGTATCGACCATTTCGTAACCAGTACTTTGTTACGAGATTTGCACAATGCAAAATTCGTGTCCAGAACAACCTCAAATTTGAAGATTGTCCTGTCACCAGGTCGCCACGTGTAACCTCCCCCTCACTTATCGACCTTAATGACAGTGAAAAATTAAACCACGTGTACCTAATGGAAATTTGGGAAAAGCAATCGTCACCGAAGTTAATCTGTCGGTAAAGAGGGAGGAAAGGGTTACATCTTAATGAAAGGAAAAATGCAAATGAAACTGGTGGAAATTAATTTTGAAAAGGGGTAAAGTTAATAAAGAAAGTAAATGTGCGGCCGTTACATTAACAATTAGCTAGCGGTAATTAGATATTTGAGATTTGGGGGAAATTACGGTCGCCAGTCCTAAGGACAATTACTATAGTAACTGAAAAAGAAAGGTAATTACACATATAATTAGCACTAGAAGCGTGGCAACTGAAGGTTGACACGTGTAGTTTGAAAACTGAAAGTTTGTCAAAAGTAATAAATTTCGCTGCACTCTGACTTAATTTAGCAAAAGAATTAATAAAACCGGAAAATTGAAAATTAATTTAGTGACTGAAATTAATAAGAAGCTTTCTTTCTTAAGCACATCGAAATTCAGTAAAACGGTTAGTCTTGGACTACCTCAACAATCATTTCAAAAGCTACTTGAATCTACGCAATTTAGAAATGAGAGATTTAGCTTTGAACTTGAATTAAATGATTCTGAACAATTAACAATAGTAAAATTTAGTACGTACCAAGCTGAGCTGCAGTCACAGGTAAGCTAAAATACGGTAACAAAACTCGCACTCTTAATTTGTGCTTGTGTAATCTAAATATTGTAGCCAGCTATGAATACTAAAACTGAACTTTGAAATTAAAGCAGTGAAATGGAATGATTGTACTTTAATGCTGGCGTCTGAATTTCAACGACACTCGGGTTCATTTCGGAAAAGGAAGGGAACCTGCTTGGTAATGCAATTGGGACAATGAGCAACAAAGGTTCATGCTAAGTTGCTGTAATTTTGCGAGGCAAATGGAACAGTTTGAAAAGCTGAGGTCTGCCATACAGTTCTGAAACTTTACGTGCTTTTAGTCTTCCTTGTTGGTTGATTGAAGGTTTGAAATCGTCGATCGAGGAGGTGGCGACAGTCACTCATTGTCGGCCGTCGCTGTTGCAGAAGCTGGATGTTGGCGCGCCTTCATCTCGACACGGTCACCAGGCGAAACGGGATCTTGATGTGCGCCAGCTAATGCTTCCCGTCCGCGACACCGCGTCAGAAACTATCATAGCAAGTCGAGCGCAATTACATACTGCCAAACCCCGAACGCGCGGCAACTCGCGGGAGCGTCACACAACACACCTGCTCCACTGCACTACCCCAGCCAGACTCTCCCTCTGCCCGCGCTCCACGCGGCAGAGTTCACACTACCAAAGATCCTACACACTTTGATTCTTCACACGACCTATCGATGTAATCGTTCGATAGCAGTTTTCCCTAGGCAAGACCCAGCGCAAAAATACAAATAATATTTACGAAACAAATACATCGACATAAATGCATAAATATATATATATATATATATATATATATATATATATATATATATATATATATATATATATATATATATACAAATAGTAAAACAATTACAATATATAAAGGCACAGAAATGTCATATATTCAGGTAACAAAATAAGGAAAAAACTTACAGTACAATAGATGGAAATAGGAGGATATGCATTTCCGGTGTTACACACTCCATGGATTAGTGTGGAACAAAAATTTTAGCGACAACTAGATCTTTTTGGGAATCCATTATCAAGGAGTCCGTGGAGATACGATTGGCAAAAGATCTTATTAATCGAGACGGCGGCTTTCAGATGGATAAAGCATGGAATCCTGTAATTTCTTTAATCGCTTCACAGAGACATGGGTCTGCATCTAGTGCGACGGCTGACGAAAATTGATTTTATACTTTCGACTACCGCGCCTCAGCTGCGCGAAGGCGCTTTACGACAGATAGCGTAAATGTAGGTACACCGCTACGCATGCGCAGCCCGCTTCTGATGCAGAGCGCGCCAAATTAGATAGGGGGTGCGATATTAGCCTTCTCCACTGCGCAGGCGCCGCCGCGCCAATTTTCGGTATATATAGAACGACGCGCACCAGTAATCTTCAGTCTCGTACTCACCTGAAGATGGCTGCATGTTTGTTAGCCGAAATATCGTGCCCAGATGTCAACGTGATCCGGCTGCAAGCCCGAAATATGATGGACCAATCAATACGCCGGGAAAACTTCAAGATATACATAAACAAAGGACCCTAGAAACTATTCAGGCAGATATAAATAAATTGAAAGAGTATTGAATAAAAAAACTGGTGATTGCATATAAGTGTAACTCACTGTTTACTTACGATACGCGCGCTATACGAGATTGAAATAACAGAGAATAGTGAAGGTGGTTTGATGAACACTTTGCCAGGCACTTAAATGTGATTTGCAGAATATTCATGTAGATGTAGATGCACTGAGGTGAGGTGCTTGGTTACAGGTTTTAAATTCATGCATCCCAGTGCCGCATGCGCCTTCTTAACAGTTGTGACATTACTCCCGTCTGATATCGTGAGTCAGAGTCGCCCGTTTGTTTTTTATAATTTAGCATGTACTCCTTGTATGTGGCCAACGTGCGTCAAGCCTGTGAAATTGTTACTTATTGAGAAGCGTGGCTGCCTTGTAGCGTGCATAAAGGGTTCCTTTCTGTTCTATACTTCTGGTGGTTTACCTGCCCTCTTCTTAGCCTCATCTTACCAGTGTTGTAAGATGTTCACTATTAGTTTAAACAGTGTTTTGCGTGCCTACTGTCAAGGTTCCCTGTAGTTTGCTTGCCCATATGTCGTCTAGTGTACTGAGCTTTAGAACAGTAAAGATTCAGACAAAGGCTCAAAAGCCCTCTGTTGGCAACTGCATGTTAACATTAATCAGTGATGTCATTTCAGTGACTTGGTACATTCCAAGTACTTTTTAAGAGTTTGATTTTCGCCTTTTGTTGTACATGGTTTCGTTAATAGTGCCTAGCGACCAACTCTGAACTGTGGCAGTTTCCCTATATGCTGGTCTGTTCGTTCCTGACATTCTAAAACTTTTGTGTTGGCTCGTTTTGCTCCTTGCGAGTCTTCGTGTATACGTTTTGAAAATTACTGACTCTCTATTAGCTCCAAACTCTGATTTATCACGTCGAAAGGAGATGGACTTTTTCTACCATAGTCCACCATTTATAGTGAAAGAATGATACTGGTGTGATCTTTACAATTACGTATATGCCGAAGTTATGAATGCTGGGTATATTTACCAATTGTTGTCTTGGTTGTTAGCATAGTAATTCAACATTTTGGAAACCATCCTGTGAACTTTTTTTGTTTGTCCATTTGCTTGTCGATGGAAATGAGTTGTTATTAACTTGCGAATCTGAATCAAACAACACTATTGCTTCAGCAACACTGATATGACATTTGGGGATTGTTCTTTATTATGATATCTGGTACTCCAAACTAGAGGATACAATTATTTACTAAGGCTTGTGCTACTGTGTTATCATGTTGGTCTGAGATTGCTAGCATTTCAGAGTATCAGAAAAGTGATCTATTATTGTTAATATGTATTTATTTCCTGCAGGGGTTTTATTAAGTGGTCCCGAGATATCCAATCCAAGCATTTCAAACAGTTTGTTTGCTTCTGGCAATCATTGCAACAGAAATTCTCGATGGCTAAGATGAACCCTTTGTGAGCAAGGTATACAATTTTAATGTACTATGCCACATCATGTTTTCTGTTTTCGACCTGTATTTTCCTGTAATTGTCCTATCCGTAATTCTGTAACAGCCATGGCCTAATGATATATGGTCATGTGCTGGTTACAAAACTTTGAGCCTGTACACTATTGGGACTGTCACACATGGTCTACACCGTTTTGCTCTGCAGAGTAAGCTATCGGATGTCAATAACTGTAGCTGCACTCTGCATCCCATGCTTGTGCCTTCAGCCATTCAACTATACGTTTGCCTATTGTTTGCTGTTCTCCGATTTTTCTGATTAATGTGTCCAAATATGAGTGCCTCTTTTGTGGTTTACGAACTACTTCATAATCAAATTCAATCACTTTGAGTGCCCACCTTGTTAATCTACTAGAAGGATCCTTTAATCCTAACAACCATTTTAGTGATGCATGGTCTGTTACTACTTTGAACTTTTTATCATTCACATAACCACAAAAGTATTTAATTCCGTCAATCATTGCTAGCAATTCCTTTTATGTCACAGGATACTTCCGTTCTGCATTGCTGAGTTGTCTACATGCATAGGCCACAGGATGTTCTGCACCATCTAAATTTTGAGTGAGAAGGGCACTAGCACCATACGGTAGGATGAATTATTTTTTAAAATCTGGGAATATCATTACTGTACCTGATGTCAGTATTTTCTTCAGCATCTTAAATGCTGTCTGTCAGTCTGTTGTCCATTCGAATTTTTGCAATTTCTCGTAAGAATTGGTTCAACACTTTGTTAATTTTTGCGAAGTCTTTAATCAGTTTCCTGTAACTGCATATGCCTACAAATGACGGAAGGTGGTTGGTTGTTTGCAGTGTTCCAAAGTCACAGACTGCTGAAGTTAATTGTGAACCACTTTTTACACCTTCTGCACTAATTACGTAGCCAAGTAATTTCACTTTTATTTGTACAAAATTGCTTTTATCGACGCTGCGCATTAGATATACTGGTGGTTGGTTGTTAAATACTTCTCTCAAACGCTTGATACGTTTTCCCAATGTTTCTTGAAAATACAAGGATGTCACTCAGATATACCACACGTTTTCTGGGTTTCAATGAGCAAAGAACACTACCTAACACTCTCTAGAATGTAGCTAGTGAATTGAAGTTATTGGTAATGATATGACGGTGTTATGAAGACAGTTTTCAGTCTATCTTCTGGAAATACTTCTAGTTCGTAATACCCACTTCTTAAATCCATTGTTGAAAAGTGTCTACATTGACCAAGATCGCCTGATGTCTGTGTAATATTGGAAACAGGATATACATCAGTGATGGTTCTGATGTTTAAGTGTCTATAATCATAACAGAATCTGTACTTCTTAGTGCCATCTGATAACTTTTTTGGGATGATGACGACATTTTCACTCCATGTTCTGTTATTCCTTCCTTCTGCCAGATACTGGTCAATAAATTCTGACACTAATAGTTGTAAATCCTTGGTAGCATGGTATTGTTTCCTACAGACTAGAGTATTGTTGCCTGTTGGTACATGATGTTCTGCAACAGGCGTCGCTGGTAAAGGACCGTTAGTGCTAAACAAATCTAAAAAATAGTAATAATAAAGCTTCTATCGTTTTTCAATCACTTCCTTGTAAGTGATTCATTTTCTTACGTAGTGCAGATGTGCTAATTGTTTGCTTGCAGCTCTGGTCATCACATGACCTATCAGTGTCTTCTTCATCCGGTATATCTAAATTATTAGTCATGAACTCCTTTGGCAGACTGACCTCATCCGTGCCAAAATTATGTAGGCTATTATAATAACAGAACAATATAAATAAAAAAAACTTAACCCGTGTGGGGTTTGCTAGTCCCCCATCGGGCGCCTCCCCAGGTGGCGGATAGGGGTATGCTCTCTAGATATAGAGGGTAACGAGGAAATAAAATACCTGGGGTGGACCAAAACTAGCACAGGCAGGAGAGGCTCGCTCAGCCGCGGTGAAGGCAACCCTCCTAGGGGTAGAGTACCCCAAAATCAAGACTCCTGGTCCTCCAGGTTGGGGGTTGTGCAGAGGGCTACCAACCCACTCATGTAAAAAAAAACGAAACGGCCAGGATACTCGATGCCAGCCTCGGAAACAGGACAGGATTTACTGGAATAAAAACTGGCAAAGCTACAAGGATTTCTCTTTTGGATCATGGAATATTAGAAGCCTGTATCGTCCTGGAACTGCCCAAATACCATCAAACGAATTAAGAAAATAGAGAGTGCAACTGGTAGCTCTCCAAGAAGTAAGATGGCAGGGAACAGGTTCACTGAAAATAGCAGACGGGACAATATGAAACGTCCCCTTTCTAACAATTTTACGGGACTGTGCTTAACCTGACACACAATATTTTTTAGCGCAACGCAATCTGACTTTCAACACACAATATTTTGTTAGCGCAACGCAATCTGACTTTCAAAATTCTCTACAAGAGAATGGCCCTGACTAACATTAACCTATACGTCTCACAAATTACTTACCTCACCAAAAATCTTCGCTGCTCAAGCTACTGCAATACAGCGAGCGCCACTACTGCCAGCTAAATAAAAGATTCAAACTATGGAAGGCACTAACTACTGATAGGGATAGTTAGCAAATGAAAGATATTAATAGAGAACAAACAATGTATTTACCTTGATATCATGACAAATTACAAAACTCCACCATCTCTCTCCCCACATCCACCACTGCTGGCGGCTCACCTCCAACTGCCCAGCGCTACGCGCTGTTCACAGCCAGCTGCCTAACACTACAATGGTTGAGTATTACAACAATGCAAAGCAGCCACAGACTGCACACGGCACAGCCGGTGATTTTCATACTGAGGTGGCGTTATCAATAAAAAAACCTAAACAGCCTACTTACATAGCCCCCATGCTCCCCACAAAAAATTTTACAAATTGGGTTGGGCAGTGGGCAATACATATTTGTTAAAATTTTTCATAATCGTAATTACAATAACAAATAAATCAAATGCACACACTTATTGATACAATGTTGGTCAAAAGCTAAAATTTTTTCTCACAGTCCATAAAGACAGTCCTGATCATTCAACACATTGCAGTGTTTTTCTCAAAGTCTGAGCAGTAAAAGAAAATGCACACGGAAGTAGTGGATTTCCATGCAGTCTTGAAGAAGTAGTGTTGCCCTTCCAACGGAAAGACAGTGCTGACTCTTGACATGCTGACAGGTAATGGGCCACAACAGAGCAAACCCACAGCGGAGTCAGTCGAAGTTTTGAAGAGTATTGGTGGGTAGGTCATCACAGAGCAGACCCACTGTAGTCCTGGTAGAGATTATGGTATTGGTGGGCCACCAGAGGTGTAGACCCACTGCAGTCCTTGTAGAAATAATGGTACTGGTGAGTCATCAAAGGTGTAGACCCACTGTAGTCCTTGTAGAAATAATGGTATTGGTGGGCCACCAGAGGTGCAGACCCACTGTAGTCCTTGTAGAGATGGCCAGCAACCATCTGTTGTGACTGTGCAGGTGCACAACCACCATCGAAGAGTCTTGCGGATAATGTAGCAAGTCCATAACCACCACTTGTGCACTCACAAAGTTTTTGGAATTGTCCTCAGAACCAGCAATGCTGTTATCCAGTCCCTTGCTGAATCATTAAATCACATGCAAACACTATCACTCCCTACTTCTCACATATTGTCCATATACTATGACCAACAGAAACGTGTGCAGTGAAATGTAACTTACAAGTTACTTAATTTGATGACCTGGTGTCAATTACAATTTTATAACATAAGAATACAATTACAAGGGTACAGAAAACATCATTAAAAACATAATAGTAGAGATAACATTCGTAGTAATAGGGGCTTTACAAAAGAATAGAAATAAACATATACATCAGTGTTACAAAAATAATGACATAAGTACATACATAAAGATCAGAATAACTTTTGGAATATCAACTTCCACATGAGCATTAAAACAAAACAGAACAAATACTGTATAAACATCTTTACAAAGTAAATAACATGGTATTAGAAAAATTCTACAACATAGGTCTTATCAGATAAACAACTAAAGACAGGAAGTACACAAATACACAAGGGAACACAAACACATAGTGGGATAACACAAGGAAAGGACAGGGTTTCTTTTACTGCAGTATCTTGCGAACAAAACTTTTTTTGTTCTTGGAGATCTCCCTTCGTTCCTCATTATTTCCAAAAGTCCTATCTGTACCTCTTTTCTGTATTCCAACCATAAGTCTTTCAAAATAAATATGGCTCATTGTACAATACTCATTTAGGCCCAAATCTTTTTTTTATATACCTTGTCAATGCATTGCTTCCAATTCATCATAGTTAGTTTCTTATATAGTCTACCCCCTCTTACTCTAACTTAAATCTACTGAGCTCAGATATATATATATATACCAAGGGACGAGGCAATGCAGCATCACATAAAACAAATAATATAAACAGCAATGAAAAAAAACGCAGATTTGCGAAGCAAGCAGTATTAAGAAATTAGCAAAGCAATTGTAATATTACAACTAATCTAAGGCAATGTGCAACAAATAATAACAAGAAATCATTAGTAAAACTGGCTTAACAGAATAATACAAAGTCAAATTCAATAACACTATGCCTGGCAAACAGCAGCAACTTATACCTAAACATGACATAGCTCAAGCAGAAAAAATTGTAGACTAAAGATAACAATGCAGATAAGGGAAATGTATAATCACATCTTAATGTCTAAGTAATTAAAGTGGTGCACCACAAAAACTAATTCTACAAAAAATTACTCAGTAGTTGAAAAGAAAATTATGTATGCAGTTCCTGGTATTAGTCCCTTCTTATTGTTCTTTCCATTCCAAGAGCTCCTTTTTCGAAGAATGTGGATTACAAAATTATTATTTAATAGATCTGCAGACAGAAAATATTTATATTAGTACATCTATAAAATTTTATTTTAACCAGTGCTGCAGTGCAGCTAGAAACTAGATATTAAACAAAATGGGCAAAGCAAGGCGTGAAACGTCATTCACTAGCCATATGGCATTTCTCTCAATTAACACGACAATAGCCGTGAAATGTTTCTCATCGTTTTCAAGTTCGACCGTGTCGTTTTTGCGATGCTTTCTACAAAGGAACGTCAATAGCAATTATAATGGCCTCCCCTAATGGCTTTTTCTTCTACCTGTGCCGCTGGAAGGCTAATGGCCCCCTTTTTTTTTTTTGTTCGGGCGGCTGTCGCCCAGGTGGGTGCCCACGACGTATTACGTGCAGGTGGTCACTTAACTTTCGTACGGAAATATTTACGACAGCAGTTTCCGCTACAATGGCAGTCTTAAATAAAAATATTTCACAGGTCAAGAATTAGCGTTGCAAACCTGTAAAAACAAAATCCCATGAATATAACAGTGTCCAAAAAATTTTCGTCGGCATTGTGATACATTCACGCATTTACACACATTTCATAATTCTAAAAGTACGATTCTCGGTTTCCAACATACGTCTTCACAAGGCAGAGTTCCTAACCGTTACTCATTACTCCTTACCTTATTATACATATATATATTCGTCGACGCTTCTTTAATATTTCATTACATGAAATACGTAGCATAATCAAATTCCTCATATAGCATCAGCTTCTTGACCATAAACATACCTCAGCAGCACAAAACACATCGTCGTCGTCAAAATAACATCATAACACCTCAGTCAAATCTCAAAATCGTCGTAGCTTCCTCCAATAGTTTCAAAACCTAAAAAAAATTCTCTGCTCATTTCAAAAGTGTCATCTGCCTCAAACGTACTTTAAAATCATGATTCCATACCAAACACGTCATTCAAAGCTCACATTGTATCACAATGGTTCCGAAAAAATATGAACAGTTTACAAAGTACAGACAAAATACAATTTCATACGTATGAAGTTACTCAACTGTGTAATTACGTAAACATCTGTCACTGACGTAGTAAAAAAAATGTTTGTCTCTCTCAGTTAAATGATCTGATAGCTGTGTAATACTGTGTTGGAGAAATATGGTACCGATGTGTAAAGTTGTATAAGCAAATACCATATTAGCTAGGGTTCCTTGTGGTTGCCACACACATGGTACACAAAGTAAGCGTGTACCCCCCTGAGGATTAATGTAATTATACCCTCAGGTGTTACAAATTACAGCAATGGAATGAAATGTATCACGGAAAACTTTCTTTGTAATTCAAAAATCTTAAAAAATAAATGTTTTAAGTACAAAATTAATCACTCAAATACGTGTCCTGTAGCGCTAAATGTGCGTCTTGTTGCAACATAATCTCTGTGGCAGTGTCGTAGTTATCGTCTTCCGAAAGCTAAGTTCTGCAGAAGTCAATGTACTTACCTCATGATAAACAAAAGTGAAATGCTTTGCGTATAGATATCTTAGTTATTACGCTTATTGTTGTGATGAAGAAAGTACTGTACTGTAACGTATTGTTGTGCCACGAAAAAGGCTGTCTCATTGTTGCTATACCACAAGAGTTACTACTAAAACATGTTTTACTTTCCAGAAGAATTCAGAAAAACTGTGCAGATATAAAACAGATACACCGCAAAAGCAACAAGGTGAATTGTGTCACACATTAGTAGCGTCGTGATATAGTCGTGTAGCTGTCAAATAGACTAACCACTGTGTCGCCTGGTATCTCTCAGAAAGCACCTTGAATCCATAATGTATTTGCAAGTAAACCAATATGTTGCATTAAAAAAAGCAGATTATCTTTCAATAAACGGTTTTACATGTGAAATGTGGTGTAAACCTTTACTCTTCCTAGTACGCAGAGTTTCAACTTCAACGCAATTATCATGTGGTATACGTCGGATTCTGTATGGTCCATTGTAAACTAGAAAGAATTTGTGACTCAAGTGTTTCTTCTTATGTGACAATGAATGAGCTTTAATGAGAACTTTCTGACCAATATACAATTTCTTTGCATTTGCTTTTCCGTGTAGTTTTCTCCTTTTGTCTGCTGCAGATTTTATATTTTTAAGAGCCAAATCAATTATGTCTTTGTGTCGAAGTTTACGTGTATTCGGGAAAGGTACAAGCTCTCTGATTCTGTTCGGTGGTTTTTCATTCTTCAGCACAAGAGTAGGTGGTAAAGCAGTGGAGTCATGAGGCATTTCATTCAGCACGTTTTGAAATAAGTGTAAATATCTGTCCCAATGCTGATGCTTTCTGTGACAATAAAGTCTGCAAAGCTTATTGATTTCTTTCATAATCCGTTCGGAGGGGTTACAATGTGGTGAGTACAATGAAATAAAAACAGGTTTGATTTTATGGTTGCGAAGCATGCGAGACCAAACAGCAGATCTGAATTGCGGTCCGTTATCTGAAATGACTTTACTAACGTGTCCAACTTCACGTAAGAAATTTTTAACAAAGGCGTTGGATACAGATCGTCCAGTGGCTTTACGTAACGGAGTGAAAGAAACAAATTTGGAAGTAAGTTCAACAGCGACTAGAACGTACGAAAATCCATTCGATGTTCTGACAAGGGGTCCCAATAGATCAACTGCAGCAAATTCTTTTAATTTAGAAGGAATGATAGGAAACAACGGAGCACGATGTGAAATAGTAGATGGTTTCGCCTTTTGACAAAGTTTACAAATAGACAAGACTCTTCGAATTCTCTTTTCCATATTGTTAAAATAACAAGTCGTTCGAAGAATATGATAACATTTTCGTGGACCAAAATGTGCGTAGCTGAAATGAATGTACCAAATGAGCTTATTAACAAAATCGTCTGGAATGCAAAGTACCCATAGCTTGTCATCAACAGTGCAGCGTTTGAACAGTATGTTGTTTCTAACCAGATAATAATGCCGAATCTGTGTGTGTGTCTTTTCATGCCATTTGCTTTTGATGTCTTTCCAAATCGGATCTTTATCTTGTTCATGAGCAATGTCCTTTAAAGATGTGGTGATGAAGTTTTCAAAGGCGACTTTCTGAATGTAAAGAATACTGAAATTTTTCTCGAGGTTGCCTTCTGTGTTACTTTTCTCAAGCCCAGCTGGTGCGCGTGACAGTGCGTCCGCAACAATGTTCTCCTTGCCGGGAATGTAGACTATTGTGAAGCGGAATTCTTGCAGAAACAATGCCCAACGTTTTAACCTGTCATGATTTAATTTTGAAGACATAAGAAATTGTAATGCACGATGATCACTGTATACTTTTACGTGCTTACCAGAAAGAAAGAAACGGAATTTGTTAAAGGCCCAAACGATAGCTAAAGCTTCTAATTCAGTAACGGAATAATTTTTTTCAGATTTTGTTAGCACTCGGCTAGCAAAAGCAATGGTTTTCTGAACAGTAGTGTCATTTTCTGTGGCTTCTTGAAATAAATGGGCACCAAGTCCGACTTTAGAAGAATCCGTGCTAAGGCAGAAATCTTGTGACAGATCTGGATGAGCTAGTATTGGCGCGTTAAGTAGCGATTCTTTCAAAGAATTGAATTCCAACTGTGCTTGTTCGTCCCAGTTCCAAATAGTGTTTTTTCCAGTGAGAGAACAAAGTTTTGGTGTAACAAGGATTTGTATATTCAGAAAACGACGGTAAAAATTTACGAGACCTAGAAAACTGCGGACTTGTCTTTTTGTGGATGGAACTGGAATGGCTCTGATTGCTTCTAACTTTTCAGGATCCGGCTGAATGCCTTCAGAAGAAATAATATGTCCTAAAAACCTCACCTTTGACCTACCGAATTCAGACTTTTCTAAGTTAACTGTAATTCCAGATTCTGCAAAAATACGTAACAAACTGTTGAGGATGCGATTATGTTGTTCCCATGAAGCTTCTGCTATTAGAATATCGTCCACATATAAGGTGATGTGACGTTTTAAGAACTCAGGTAATATGGAATTTAGCCCGCGAATGAATGCTGCTGAAGAAATGTTCAAACCAAAAGGAAGTTTCCGAAACTGATAACAAACGCCGAAACAAAGGAAAGCTGTGTATTTTCTACATTCTGGATGAAGTTCGATCTGATAAAAGCTGGATCTGAGATCAATGGAAGACAACACTTTTACACCATTAAAATTTTGAAGAAGTTCTTCCAACGTTTGCGGCCTGTCTGTTTCAGGAATAATGATCGTATTGATTTGTCTCGAATCTAAGACAAGCCTGATTGATCCATTTTTCTTCTCAACAACATGTAATGGATTGTTGTATGAGCTTACTGCAGGCTCAATAATGCCCTCGTCAAGCATAGATTGTATTTCTGTTCTAACACGGTCCCTATAATGCGCCGGAATTACGTATGGTCTAACACAAAATTTAGTATGCTCACGAACACGAAATTGGTATTGAAATCCCTTGATGGTTCCTGTTTTATGAGTAAAAACTGTGGAATGTGCTTGTAAAATCTCAAAAAGGTCCTGCCTATCAGTGTCATTACAATTCTCAATTGTTTGAATTTTATTCTGAATTAACTCATAAGTATCAAATGCGCCGTCGATATCACCCCTGTCAGTACTTGCAGAGTGATTGTTAGTGTCAAGTTCCGTCGAAAATTCCGAACTGTTGTCTAACAGGAGGTAAAGCCGATTAATTTCTTCGTCATGGTTTGAGAGCCAATCTTCAAAATTCAAAGCTACTGACTTACCTTCTTTTTCTAAACTTATTTCAGCATCGTGAAAGCTTAAGATTGCTTTATATTTATTCAAAAAGTCTACTCCCAGTATAATTTCCGTCGACAATAATGGAACAATAAGAAAGTTCATAGAGAAGCTGTGGCTTTGACAAAAGAATTCTAAGTAGGTTTGTTGGCGTACATCTACACTTTTTCCAAAGATTGCACCTTGTAATTTAATCTTACGTAACGGAAGTGTGGGGCAATCGTTCGATATGTTGCATTTTCTAAAAGCTGTTTCACTAATTACTGAAATGGGACTGCCAGAGTCAAGTACTGCCGTAAATTTTACGTCATTTACTGTAATGTGAATCACAGGATATGCAATGTTGTTATGTTTTGCGTCGTGTTCTTGGAGTAAGATGTCCCTAATGTCTTCCATTTTTACGTAATTACTTGCTACGGCAGCTGCGTCGTTAGTGTCACACGTGCGTTTCGTGGCTGCCAGCTGTATGAGTCACTGCCTATTGTCTCTTTGTTGGCGCGCGTCGTTATTGGGGTTTGGAGACCTAACTTCTACAAATTCACCGTGACGAGACGGCCCTGCCCTGTTTAAATCCCGCCAGTTCTGATGCAATTCAGGTCTGTCGTTACGATCATATCGTCTGTCGTCATGTCGGTAGTTTCTGTGGTTTCTTTCTTGTCGGTTAAGTGGTGGATAATTTCTCCCTGAATCGTAACTGCACGCTGGACCATTGCGTCTAAAGTTATTCTGTCCCTCGTAATAATAATTGGTTTGGTTCCCATATTGTCTGTTTCTCTGATTGTCTCTGTGATAGTCATTACCGCGGAGAGGTGATCTTTCCCTGTAATTATTACTACTCTGCCAACGGTTGTTATACGGGTGGTGTCTGTTTCGGTCACGATTCGTATTGTGAGAATAGCCTTGTCGCGTCCAGTTATTATTTCTTTCATCGCGGAATTGCGACGGATGTGATCTGTAATTGTTGTGCTCGTGCGTTCCGCGATTGTCAGTGTCAATTTCTAGTTCTTGTAAGAGTCCTTGAAATGCTTCAATGTCGTCTTTGCAACGTCCTGCCAAAATAATATGTCGCAAATGTTCAGGCAGTTTGATTAAGCAAATGCGGATGAGTTCTGAGGGGCTGTATGGGTTTGACAGGTACTGATTCTTGTGCAACATGTCTTCAAAATATTTCACAAGACTGGAGAATTCAGATTGTTCGAAATGTTTCATCATTATGATGCCATGTTTTACTCGGTCTTGTGTGGCTTGAGACCAATATGCTGAGAGAAAGGCATGGTAAAATTCTCCTTCACTATGACAATCGTGAATGACCGAACGCATTCTTACAGCTGGTTCATTCTCTAAATAGCCACACATAAATTCTAATCTGTGTTCTAATGACCAGTTAGGGGGAAAACAATGAGAGAATTGATGGAGCCACGCTTGTGGATGAATGTCGTTGGCAGAATTTTTAAACGTTTTGAGTTTACGTGTAGTAATGAACAGCTTATAGTCAAAGTCATCATGTCGGCGAGTCGCATATCGGTCATTGTTACGTCGTGTCGGCGGTTCCATCTCAAAATTCGGTGTGCCTTGCCAATTTCTTTCATAATTTCCGAAGTGTCCTGTGTTATTATTTTGTGGTTGTTCCGTATTTCTATGTCCCTCCTCCCGTATTGGAGCGCGAGTGTCCTCTGAAATATGTAATTCTTGTATTACTTGTGTCAGCTGATCTTGTACTTCGCGGATTTCTCTTTGGTGTTGCGTATTAATTTGATTTTGATTTTGTTTGAATTTTCTAATTTGTTCATACTCTTCTGTGTCAGTGAAGGCTACAGGTCTTGTGTCCTTCAGATCATCATCTACCTTTGTAGATAAGTTAGTGACCTGATCCGAAAGTTCGGCTACTTTCTCCGACAGTGAACACATTTCCTCAGTGTGTTTTTCTGAACCAAGTTTCAGAGTGTCCATTTGTGTTGAAATCGAATCTACTGTGTCCTTCAAGTTTTCCTGAGTTTTTGCAAGTTGCGTAACCGAATTGGTAGATGCAACTGAGTCAAATTTAGCCGACAAGGTCTCATGATTTTCATGAACAATGGTTTGCAGTTCTTTTATGGCTGCTTCGTGATTCTGTAATGCATTTTCATGCCGCGAAAAAATAGGTTGAAAATGCCCACAAATTTGTGTTTTTACATCATTACAGACTTTTTGACATTTCGATTCAATATTATGTAACTCGGTAGTTAAATCTTCACGTGTTTGTTCAAGCTTATTTTCCACTGAGTCTAACTTTTGAAGCTTTTGTTCCATTGCGTCTAACTGTTGCTGTGTTTGACTCTGATTTTGTTCAATTGTGTCTAATTTTTCAAGCTTTTCCTGTGTTTGTCCCATTTGTTGTATTAATTGTAATAACAATGCATTGGTGTCTGAAACATGTTCCTTAGTGGTTTTCGGCAGTGAATTTGCACCGGAAACATTCACATTTTGACAAGCAGAAAATGTGTCTTGACTTATTTGAGAAAACGGTGAGGACCCAAATCCTGAATCTACAGTATTTGCGAGATCGTGTCCTGTCATTTCGGATTCCTGAGGCGAGCTGTTGCCGACCGACCGATCGATAATGCTTCCCTGTTCTCTAATTGTTTCGCTGTCTACACCATTGTTTGCCGCCCGCTCCATTTCCCTATGCACAGTTACCAAGTTACTACTTTTAACATTAGTTAATTCATTACTCTGCGGCGCTAACATACTGCTTTCGTCTTCGCTGTCATTTCTCAATTTACTTTGGAGCCTAGTGTTACGTTTTTCACACGCCATTATTGTCACAGTATTTCACACGACAACACAGAAAAACACAATTTCAAGAGCAAAAATAAGAGAACACATTAACATAACACTGAAAATAATATCTAGTTAATTGCAGCTGCGAAATACTTGGTGCAAATCTACATGCATGCCACACCTGTTTTACTGTACAACAATGAAAAACTACAACTACAATGGAAATTCTCTCTACAATTACGCGCTAGCAATAAACAAAATCTACACTAATTACACAAACTACAAGAAAAAATCAGAAGATTCCAGTGAGGTATCCTCGGCTAAGGGTCGCCATATGAAACGTCCCCTTTCTAACAATTTTACGGGACTGTGCTTAACCTGACACACAATATTTTTTAGCGCAACGCAATCTGACTTTCAACACACAATATTTTGTTAGCGCAACGCAATCTGACTTTCAAAATTCTCTACAAGAGAATGGCCCTGACTAACATTAACCTATACGTCTCACAAATTACTTACCTCACCAAAAATCTTCGCTGCTCAAGCTACTGCAATACAGCGAGCGCCACTACTGCCAGCTAAATAAAAGATTCAAACTATGGAAGGCACTAACTACTGATAGGGATAGTTAGCAAATGAAAGATATTAATAGAGAACAAACAATGTATTTACCTTGATATCATGACAAATTACAAAACTCCACCATCTCTCTCCCCACATCCACCACTGCTGGCGGCTCACCTCCAACTGCCCAGCGCTACGCGCTGTTCACAGCCAGCTGCCTAACACTACAATGGTTGAGTATTACAACAATGCAAAGCAGCCACAGACTGCACACGGCACAGCCGGTGATTTTCATACTGAGGTGGCGTTATCAATAAAAAAACCTAAACAGCCTACTTACAAATAATGTATGGAGACTGCGGTCAGCGCCATGAATTTGGAACCGGTTTCTACATTCATAAATCAATAGATGACTCAGTAAGGGAGTTCAAATATGTTAATAACCGTATATCATACATAACTATTCAGACGCAGTGGTTAGACATTACATTTCTAAATGCACACGCACCCACAGAAGATAAGGATGACAACACGAAAGAAGAATTCTACAGCCAACTGGAACAAACGTACAACTTATTAGGTAGGCACAACGTGAAAATAGTGTTAGGAGATTTTAACGCCAAAGTAGGAAAGGAAGAAATCTACAAGCCAACCATCGGAAATTTTGGCTTACACGACGAAAGTTCAGAGAATGAGGTTCGACTTATAAACTTTGCAATGACAAATGGCCTCACGATAAGCAGCACAAAATTTCAACATAAACGCATTCATTTAGGAACATGGATATCACCAGATGGAAAGGTAGTCAATCAAACACATCATGTAACTATCCAGAAACGATTCCAAAACAGCATTAAAGATGTCAGAACCTTTAGGGGAGCGAATTGTGACACAGACCACATGTTAATAATATCAAAAATGAAAGTGAAACTCAGACGGAAAGTAAATAGAAATAGAGAAGAAATTACAAGATATAACATAGGAAACCTGCCGAAAGTAGATATAAAAGAAAATTTTACAAAAGAAATTAAAAGCAACCTAACAAACCCGAGACTGACCAATGCAGAAGCACAGGATGTCGAAAGCAGATGGAGGCACCTGAAGGGCTGTATTCAAGAAGCAGCTTCCAAAATCATAGGTGAAAGAAAACGACCTAATAAAATTTGGTTTAACACAAAGTATCAAGAAAAAGTGCTGAAAAGAAGAAATGCGAGGAATGCATGGATTAAAGACATTGAAGGAAAGATACTATAAACTCCACCAAGAAACGCAAAGAACCCTAAGACAAGAGAAAATGGAATACTATAACAATATGATCACAGAAGCAGAGGATGATTTCCAACATCACAGGACAAGGCAGATGTATCAAAATATAAAAAAATCCTTTGGTAAATTTAATAAAAGGGAACAGTTTATAAAGGATCAGTATGGGAAAATATTGACCAACAAAAGTGACATACAAAACAGATGGAAGGCTTTTCACAACTTCTCAACTGCAGTGACCCACACTTTTACTTTAAATTGGAAGAACCTGATACAATTGATACAGCTGATACAGTTACTACCCCATCAGTAAATGAAATACAGCAAGCAATAAAGAAATTAAAGAATAACAAGGCTTGTGGCGAGGACAAGATATATGCTGAGTTATTAAAGAATGGAGGCCCACAACTGGAATTAGAAATACAGGCGTTAATAGAAACAATTTGGGAGACGGAAACCATTCCTGCAGATTGGAAAACTGCAATTGTGTGCCCCATATTTAAGAAGAATGATCCACTAGTTTGTGATAACTACAAAGAAATTGCCTTACTGGATGTCACCTACAAAATCTTATCAAGCTGATACCAATAACAGAAGAACTGATTTGGTACTACCAATGCGGTTTCCGCAGAAACAGATCCACATTAGATCACTTATTCACCCTAAGACAAGTAACTGAGAAGGCTTGGGAATTCAATGTAGATGTCCACGTATTATTCGTAGATTTTAAAAAGGCCTGTGATAGCATACACCGACAGACCCTCCTAAATATAATGAAGGAATTTAAAATACCATCAAAATTAATCAGATTAGTTAAAATGTGTATCGTTGAAACTTTATGTCGCATAATGACACTGGTAGGAGAAACTGAAGATTTTAAGGTGTACACTGGTCTGAGACAAGGGGATGCCATTTCACCTATTTTATTTAACCTTGTCCTAGAGAAGATTGATAGAGAATTTTCTAAAACCAGTCCACAAGGGATCCAGCTACAGGATGTGAACATTACAAGACTTGCCTATGCAGATGATGTAGCACTAATAAGTAATTCCAAAAGAGAATTAATCAGAATGATGCAAAATTACTACAAAATTGCTGAGAAAACAGGATTACATGTTAATGAAGAAAAGACAGAATACCTGCCCATAAGTAAGAAAACCAGAAAAGATGCACCTCTGACTGTAGATGGATTCAATTTCAAGACTGTTGACCACTTCAAGTACCTAGGAAGTATTTTTAGTAATAACAACAGAACAGATATAGAAATAGATGCCCGTTTATCAACAGCAAACAAGACGCTTTTTAGTTTCATCAAAATTCTAAGAAAAAGATCACTTAGCAGTAACTTCAAAATCCGCTTAGCTATATCAATCGACCATTATACCTGTGATGTTATATGGATGTGAAACATAAATATTTAGGAAGAAAGATGAAGAAAAACTGTTAATATTCGAAAGAAAAGTACTAAGGAAAATTTTTGGACCTGTATACGACGAAACTAACATGGAATGGAGAATAAGAAGAAATGAATTAAGAGGGCTGTACAAACACCGTAACATCGTCGAAGTGGAGAAGGTTGAATTGGGCAGGCCATATAGCAAGAATGACAGAGAATAGACTCCCTACAATGGCATTCAGCAGAACAATAGAAGGAACGAGAAGAAGAGGGAGACCCAGAATCAGATGGCGGGATAACATTCGGGGGGACACAATGAGAATGAACAGCAGCAGCAACTGGACAAACAGCGCATTGGACAGGCAGAAGTGGAAGAGGCTCATAGAGCAGGCGTATGGTCGATAAGGCCCTTGCCACGTGTAAAGTACAGTAAGTAAGTAAAGTAAGTAACTTAGCAAGTTCTATGAAGTCAAAAACATTTGCAGAATGTGTAGAATATATGATTGGAATTTTGTTCTCACTTTGTTTTAAAAGCAATTGCTGAGTCTTGGTCAGTTTCCTATTCACTTTTTCCCGTTTGCCTTCTCTGTCTCAACTGCTAACATAATGTTCTGTCGCATTTTTCTTTGTATTAATTAGATTAATAATACTTATTTGAAAGATACAATGTTTCTAATTGGTATTATCACTAGTCCTTGTCCTAACCTTGATTTTTAGATGTTTTTGAAGCCTCTTAGAATGGTTAGAGACAAGTTAAGTTTAACAATACTAATATGGTGATGCTATTGATCAGCCCCCATTGCTGCAGCCTTGAATGCCCATGGTCAATAAAAATTCACGTTACGAAGTCCGATAGCTTTTAAAGAAGTATTGCAATGCGAAGCAAATCCTGACATTGAATTACTGACATTTATTCTCATGGTCACGCATCACCTTGTTAGCAATGAGCCAACAGTCATTGATTATGCTGATTTCAGCTTCAGCCCCAGTCATCATTCAGATGATTCTGCTTCGTCTTCTTACTAGTAATAAAATACAATCAGCATTTGGTATTCAGTTCAAGAGAAAGAGGAACCATAAGCTCTCCATTTGTAATAATAATGCATGCTATGCCTATGTGTACAAAACAGTGCATTTTATCTAACTCTTCGCTACTTCGTAGTGCTTCTACCTCACAAAAAGTCTTGCGGTGCACTGGCATCTATTGGACTCCAAACCAACTTCATGTACCTAGTGATTCGTTATCATGGGACCAAATAAGTAACAGTTCGCAACTCAGTTGGTAACACCTTCATGACTGGTTTACTGGTACGACATTGCCTCGCTTGTAGTTGTTGTTCCCATCAGAAACAAAGTTCCACTGAGTTCAATCGTATAACATGAAAGATTAATTTTGGCATGGTGTTTATCCAAAAAGTCTAGTCCGTGAATGGCAGAATAACCATCACCAACATTTGACAATACTTCCATGTAGTCTCGAACACTCTTAGTTCCACATACTACAGTCGAGTGGTGTTGTTCGTAATTACTTCATGTCATTGTCATCTACTCCACGTAACCTATATCGTGGAGAGCTACGTATGTCCCTGCCTAAGAGGCACAGACTAACGACTAACACTTGGGCACTCTTGTCTACTATAAGTTTATGTTGTTTGTCCTGTATTATGCGTAACAAGCAGCATTCCGTCTCTGTATACCTATGTACATTATTCCGTTCTAATGGGAATACCTTCTGTTGGGCGATACATTCCCATTTGTGTTTAACGAAAGCTTTTCTCGTGATGCTCTACTTTTTTCTTATTCCCGAAAGCTCACGCCCTATGACCGACGTGACCATTCTGATAACACACTAGATTGCGACACTGCTTCTGGAAACGGCCCTTACATACATATGTGTAACACATAACTTCAGAGACAGAGACCTGGTAGATATTACGTTCTTTGATAGCAATATCTGTACCCTACGACTGTGTGGCGAACCTAATAGCTTTGGTGAGATCAGATAGATTCTCCACCCTGACTCTGTATGACATGTGTCCAGAAATACCCCGTAATGAAACATAGAGCCGTCTTTTCAGCTTCTCGCAAGGTGACTACATCAGCTTTTGCTCTTTGCGTCAGCTCGTACATTTGTGCATTGATCTACCGATTTCCGAAAAATATTCCACTGACTCATTCATTTTCTGCGTTGAACTACTGAACTACCCAGTTTCTCTCTAAAAAATGTCGTGCTATTTGCTTCCGGTAGCTCTTGGTACGATCCTGCCTTGCTAAGTACAGGGTTATTACAAATGATTGAAGCGATTTCACAGCTCTACAATAACTTTATTATTTGAAATATTTTCACAATGCTTTGCACACACATACAAAAACTCAAAAAGTTTTTTTAGGCATTCACAAATGTTCGATATGTGCCCCTTTAGTGATTCGGCAGACATCAAGCCGATAATCAAGTTCCTCCCACACTCGGCGCACCATGTCCCCATCAATGAGTTCGAAAGCATCGTTGATGCGAGCTTGCAGTTCTGGCACGTTTCTTGGTAGAGGAGGTTTAAACACTGAATCTTTCACATAACCCCACAGAAAGAAATCGCATGGGGTTAAGTCGGGAGAGCGTGGAGGCCATGACATGAATTGCTGATCATGATCTCCACCACGACCGATCGATCGGTTTTCCAATCTCCTGTTTAAGAAATGCCGAACATCATGATAGAAGTGCGGTGGAGCACCATCCTGTTGAAAGATGAAGTCGGCGCTGTCGGTCTCCAGTTGTGGCATGAGCCAATTTTCCGCGGGCTTCGCGTGAAACTTGCCCGCACGCGCATACCATCGCCGAATGGAGTTAGCAGTTGGTGGATCTTTGTTGAACTTCGTCCTGAAGTGTCGTTGCACTGTTATGACTGACTGATGTGAGTGCATTTCAAGCACGACATACGCTTTCTCGGCTCCTGTCGCCATTTTGTCTCACTGCGCTCTCGAGCGCTCTGACGACAGAAACCTGAAGTGCGGCTTCAGCCGAACAAAACTTTATGAGTTTTTCTACGTATCTGTAGTGTGTCGTGACCATATGTCAATGAATGGAGCTACAGTGAATTTATGAAATCGCTTCAATCATTTGTAATAGCCCTGTATCTCCTGATCCATTGCATGTGCTATGGCTTCAGCCATTAACTGTAACTTAGCCATACGCAACACGTCTAATTCGTACAGTTGCACAACTCAGTGGTAGCTAAAACATCTCTAAAGAACACAGTGACATCCTCCGTTGTTTTTCTAGATAACAGCGTTACTAAATTTGCTGCTGACAAATCGAGAGGAGGGCATGGTGCGCTGAACACGATTTTAGCTTCTGACCCAGACAGTAACTGCTGTACCGTTGCTTATAACATTTCAACCTGCCTACATGACTCTTCATTTTGCTCCTCGTATGTGTGTCCTCGCTCTGTTAAAGCAGTGACAGTTTTAATCATAGCAACAGCGCCGTTTCCACCATTGTGAAAATCTATTACTGCAGTCACAGAAGTAATATATAGGAAAACTATACTTATAATACACATAAGCATACAACAAATTAATATGTATGCCGGGGTATAACTCAGCGGGCTTGAAGAGTCCAGTGCCTAGTGTCCAAACATTCTACAAATAGTACTCCTAACTGGTAGTAACTTAAAGCATGACAGCTCATGGCCTGATAAATTACAAAACCTGCACCTCACTGACGTTAAATTCATTTCCCCTGGTATTTCCACTAAATAGTGGTAAGTCTGCAGGTTACTGTGGTTTCACAAACGACACGCAAAGAGAGAAACTAATGTCTCCATGCTCCGACATGGCCAGAAACAAGAACACAGTCAGAAAGTCCAACATAAAAAATGCTCACTCTCCACACTGCATTGTATCGGGATGGAAGTCCAGGCAGTGACGGTGTCGATGCTACAGATGAGGTTCTGCTACGGCGTGTCTCTGTCGCCAAAAATACTTCTGAAGACGATTTTCTAGGGGCTTGTGCTGAGACCTGTACTGCTGTTGTGATGGAGTGCAGGGTGCGGTGGAGTAGGCCAGTGTATACGTGTATGTCGTCGTTGTCGTCTCTTCCTTCCCTCGTAGATATCAGAGCATGAGAAATGTTTATGTTAGTGTTTACCTATTTGTTGTCGACAACACACAACTACACGGCCACGGTATCACCTGATTCCGGAATAGCTAGCTTTATATAGTATAAAGATAGTGGGTTTCGATGCTGCGTTATTTAAGTGTGATATTGTTCTTCACTTAACCTTTGAGACTTCAAGAACCTGCTACTTTTAATCAGGCCCAAAACTCGACTTTTAACGAGAGCACTTGCGATCAGTCTGTCTCAATAATACGTAAGGCTCTACACCACTATAAGAAAATATCACTGTTCATGAAATAACAAAATATACGAATAAACTTCTTTATATTTTTCCTTTTTATTTAATCAAATGCTTTCAAGTGTTTATTTCGTGCCCACAAATCAACCACATCTCGATTTAGAATCTAAACGTGTGCATGAAAAATAGTACACTGTTTCTGTTGATAACCACGTATGAGCTTTTGGGTTGCTACGCTACTTCGATCAACAGCATTTATATTGGATTTTGAAAATCATGTTACGCGATAATTAAGCATTCGCGTAAATTGTATTTTCGCGAGTTTAAAGCAAACCATCGGCGGCGCGAAAGCGGTCTTGATACCGTGACACACTCGCCGCGCTTACTAGCCTGTCACGAAATTGACCTGCATACATCTACAACCAATTTCAAGGTCATAATTTGCCCTACACGATTGTGTGCAATTGAACTTCGTCGAATCAATTATTTGTGGAATCGTAATCACTGATCCCGACACTGACCGTCCATAAACGCACAATTAACACTCCTATATTAGAATTATATTAGAACAAATAAGCCCTCGGTCACAAATAGTAAGTCAAAATTGACCAGGTTTCGACGCTACTATGAGCGTCGTCTTCAGAATTAAACTAACTGTTCTAAAACATAATAGGTATATTAGATATTAATACACTAAAGTGTGTACTGACTGGAAAGAGAAGCAGTACTTACAAGTCACATTTAAAAAAAATCTAATCCGGAAAGGCGACGTCATGGATAGTTGTAAATAAGATAAGATTGCGAGCCGCTAAGGGCTGCTCGTACCTGAGTGAACACGGGTTACAACAAAACTGAGGTGCCCACGTTAGAAAGTGTGGGCAAGTAAACATGGTGTTGCTACGAGCGCCATCTAGTAGCCAGAGAAACAGCTAGGCTACTGTACATTCAAAATTAGACACATGAAATTGTGATAAGCTGATTCAGGCATAACGTAAGCACTAATAATAATAAGATGAAGTTACATATTTATCTGCTTTAAACAGAGATACATTTTGTAACGTAGAAAAACGTCAGTTATGACATACAAGAAAATAGCAAAGACGTTACAGGAAAATAACATTTCGGCAAACTGCATGAGGAAATCTGAATCAAAGATCAAGCAACGGCTTTATACAGTCGAAAAAGTTTTTATTTCGCAGCTGCAGCTGTTCGTTGAGAATGAGGCCATCATGACGAGATAGATGTTTGAAAATCTCCAGTTCCTCTAAAACATCTAACCTACGCCCCTTCTTTTCGGTATTCATAATATTGCTATCGCCAATTGCTTTAGGTACGTGTCCAGTAATTAAGAGGTGATCGGCAAAGGATGAATTTAGGGGACTGGTGTCGTTCTTTCTCAAAAGATGTTCGTTATATCTGATGGTGAAAGCACGTCCAGTTTGCCCTATATAATAGGAGGAGCAGGTATCACAGATGATACTTATAAACGCCAGAACTTTCTGTAGGGCAGCGAATGGATTTCAGATTATGAATGAAGTTTCTCTTCAGATTATTATTAGTAGAGAAGGCAACATTGCAGTTGTATTTGTTGTGAAGCATGCGCTGAATCTGATAGGAAATAGGTCCTACGAAAGGAATAGAAAAACGTTTTTTTGGGTTAACTTCAGCGCGTGAGGTGTTGAGCGTAGTAGTTCTTGCAGTTTTCTTTTTGAGGATATCGTCCACTATGTTAGGCGTATATTCATTATTGACTGCTATGGTTTAAAGTAAATCAATCTCCTCGTTAAACTTTTCTGTTGAAAGTGATATAGAGGTAGCTCGGTGGACGGCAGAGTGAAAAAAGGGCAATTAACACTCCTTTTTTTTCTAAGAGTAAACGAATGACGTCACGTCATCTATATAGTTATCAAAATATTATTCCAAATGATCTCAAGCATTTATCGTCATTATATTTTAACGGTAATCAGAAAAAATATGATTTATTATCGGAAAGTAACACATAACAGATCGCAAATCGCACGTGACTAAATGACAGCTTTGCATAGCGTCGGGACTTAATCACGCAAAACTATATAAAGAAATCCCACAATCTCAATTTCTCCACACCAATTGACAGATAAAAATAAGATATTCACGACCTCATAGATCAATCCCGACCTGTAATGTTATAGGGCCCTGTAATGTTATACCAGTCTGCACACTAGGCACTGATGACACACTAGCAAAACAAGAATCTATTTCATTAAGTTTAGAATCGTATATTCTCCTCTTTGAACGCGCCCAGGTCGGCAGTACAAACCATGTCCTCGGAACTTGCTGAGGCTGCCTCAGTAAACTCTGGCAGACGTCGCCCTGTGGCTCCGGATCACGTGACCGTGGCGTCAAGGGGATGGCAGGCGTCGAGGGCGAACGGCGTAGCCAAAACTACGGGCATGGCTGACCAGGACAGAGACTGCGTTTTGCCAGAGCACTCGCGTTGACCTCGAAGGGGTAATCTCTCAGCAGCTGTGCTTGGTGTGCACCTCCCGAATACTGCAACAGGTTGTCAGTGCACCAAGCACCATAGGTGAGGCTCAGCAAGCCGTAAGTAAAAGTGTCTTCCCATCAGCGGTTGCGATGTTGGCAGCCCATTGTAATCTATACCCGGATCGGAATAACAAAGCAATTGACATCCAGCTGTTTACACGGCTGCTACCACAGCAACAGTCAATCAGAGAACGCACTTGGCAGCACTTCCTGTTCTGTTCACAGTTGTCAAATCTCTGCTACTGGAGGTAGCAGCTACCGTAGCCAGTTGTAGACGACGCTCGCGTAAACAGTTGTGGTCCGTTTCGTTGTGTCTTTGTTTCTCTGTGCGGCGAGTTTATTTTGCGCTACAGAATGTCTGAAGCTTGTAATGGAAGTGCGCAAAATAATGTGGCTGCTAAACGGAAATTGCAGCGATATACTGATGTTTTGCGTGGTCAGACATGTGATTTCTTGCGCTCGGTGGGAGAATATTTCGAGAAATATTTCTACTACCTCTACAAAGGTAGTCGAAAGAACTACATATGCCTTGAAGATACACAAAAATAGTGTCGTCAAAATCTGTAAGGAGTAATACTGTGCAGAAGGGGAAGAGCCTGCCTCATCCAAACTGTGGACATCCAGAAAGAAGAGGACAGAACCACATGTAACAAACTTGGACTTTTCTTCGACAAGATGCTGTTCGTCGCCACATATATGGATATTACGCGAGAAAAGAACATTCAATTATTAAAAAACTGTGCGTTACTATTCGTGAGGCAGAGTTCTTCAGTGGCAGCAAAAGGCTTTGTTAACGGTTGTCGGAGCCCTCGGTTTTCGGTAAAAAAATATTAATGGTCAAAAAATTATAATGGAAAGAGACAACATAGTATCGTGGCGTTGTTGGTTTGTAAGAAGTATATATCGTTAAAGTGCCTTTTCAAGACATTGTGTGGCTCAACGAAACCTGGGTAACGGCGGTCATTCTGTCAGAAAAGACTGGACAGATGATAGCATATGTGGAAGTTCTGCTGTTCCGGTGGGAAAGGGCGCAAGAATTATTGTCTTTCATGCTCGAGCTGCATGTGGTTTCGTATCTAACTGTCGCCTCGTCGTTTACTTTCCTCGTTTAAAAATTGAGGAAAACAAACGACTACCACGAGGAGATGAACCACGACAGTTTTCTGAAGTGATTCAAGGGGCAACTGCTGGAGAACTTGAATCGAAGGTCTGTCATTGTAATGGATAGTGCCCAATATCAGTCAGTTACTAAAGTTAAAGCTCACGTTAAGGCAACGAAAAAAGCCGACATTCTTGAATGGTTGAAACGCCACAACGTGAAAATTCAGGACGATTCATGTAAGGCACATCTCATGGAAATAGTGAAGAAAAATAAGTTTCAACACTATGTTGCGGATGAGGTAGCTAAAGAACATGGCCACCGGGTTCTTAGGTTTCCACCATACCACTGCCACTTTAACACCATCGAAATGATTTGGGCAGAAATTCAAAGATGAAGGCTTTCACGACCGGATGTTCCAGCTGCCGAGAATTCTTCCGGGTTGTATGGCCGTGGTCCAGGGAACTCTTCCATCCCTGAAGTTTCGCCCGAAGCCAGGACACAGCGATGGAAGAACACGGTTTCTCTGCCCTTAATCAAAAAAGTAACGGATCAAATCGGCATTTTAACGAAACATATCGTTAGACCGATTTTTAGACCAACTAAGAAAATCGGCCAGGTACTTCGTTCCGTTAAGGATAATCGTGCCAGTCTGTATGCAAGTGGTGTATACAAGATTCCGTGTACCTGTGGTAGGGTCTACATTGCAACTACAAAGAGAAGTCTGAATACACGGTTGAAGGAACGTAAAAGTCTTTTCCGACTAGGGAAAACAAACAAATCAGCCGTGGCGGAAAATGCTCTTCAGTCGGGTGAGCACGTAGTGAAATTTTCGGAAACTGAAGTTTTATGTACTATGACGACCTATTATCCACGGCTATATAGAGTAGCCATCGAAATATATAAACATGGGGATAATTTTAACAGAAAAGAAGAAGATATGAAACTCAGCGATATGTGTACAGTGGTGGTAAGAATCGTTGAGAAGTTTTTATCTTTGACGTACTATGATCGATAGTTATATTTTATCCTTGACAAGGTTAATCTCTGCTATCACGTGAAATCCAGACCACTGCCACTTTCCACGGTATTTAGGCCGTTCGTCTACACCCGACTCGTCAGTCGGCAAGACTTAGAACAGCCAGGAGCACCTCCGAAGATGTCCGATGTAGCTTTGAACGAAACGTCAGGGAGAGAAGAGTTCCATGGACCACGTCCATACAACCCGAAAGAATTCTCGGCAGGTAGAAATTCAAAGACTGTTAGAGAAAGCAGTGGCACAATGTTGTACTCCGCATAGAAACGGTTGTTAAAGAAGAGTGGAAAAGTGAAGTGAGTGTCGAGAAAACTACCTGGTATTTATCCTCTGCCTTAATTCATCTTTATTTTTGAGCTTGTGTTTAGTATTTTTGACTGCTTGGTGTGTAATACAGCAGCACAACAAATCTGACCTCATTATTAAGGAATACTCCCCTGCACAAGTGTGGCACTCTGCATGCACGCTACACTGACTAATAAGTACTCCAAATGGCCGCGCGGTTAGAGGCGCCATGTCAGGAATTGCGCAGCCCTTCCCGCCGCAGGTTCGAATCCTCTCTCGGGCACGGGTGTGTCTGTTGTTCTTAGCATAGCTTGGTTTAAGTTAGTTTAAGCAGTGTGTAAGTCTAGGGACCGATGATCTCAGCAGTTTGGTCCCTTAGGACTTCACACATTTGATAAGCACTCATGCAGTTTATAGTATTTTAAAGTTGTTAGTTATTGTATTTACATGAACGATTCAGATCCATTTTAAGGGGACATGGATGTGAACGGTTTGTGTTTAAATGCTTCACTTTCGGTGGGCGTTACCCGTGACCTGCAATGCGGAGGAAGTTGTGGTTTTGTACTAACAGTGAATAACATTAACTGAAGCTGTACAAGGAAATTTATTAAATTTTCAGTTATAGTTTAAGAATTACAACATTTAGTCTAATAGATGGTTTTATAACTCTCGTTTCATTTCTGGTACTATTTTCTGGTGCATCATCAGTCTAACAGCATTCACATAATGGCAGGCTGCTGTCAACATTCACAGGAACACATTATGCCTCTCATTTTCTGGTTTGAATTCCACTTGAGGAAACACAAAAATCTTTATTATACGAGATAATTATTTTGCTCAGAAATTGCCGCTAAAATTATATGCAGAATGACAAACATATAAATTTTCTGCAATGTATTAGGCATAATACACTGAGACTTTACCATTCTTCACTTGGGAGAAATTTGGTGAACATAGCCCAAACCATAGTGAAGATATATGTACCTAAAGTGCGGAAAGTGTAGTTTCAAGAAAATGAGAAGACTGTTCACAGTGGCTTTGACTCACCGAATGCCTCTTTCAGAACATTCCAGCAGCATATTCTTGCTGGCTAACTGTTTCTTTATCCACTACACTTTTTCAGGAGTCCTGAACTCTTCAGTGGTGGCCTCCACAGCCTTTCAGCTGCAACTAGTCGTTGACGGTCTATGGCAGTCGGAGGAACTAACATATCACTCCCTAGTTAGATGACCAATTTGTCCGTTTTTTGTCCTGCTAATTGCACCATCATTGAAACAGATGACAGCATCCATCACACGTATTTTGAGTACTGTACTTCCAACAGACACTGTTTTTGGTAGTTGTTGCCACGCACTACTGTTGAAACACTTATGTTGTAGGGAGCACATTATGCTCATGTGGGAGCGATCTAGATGCTTGTAAAACAATAATAAACCGGTAGGCAGGATCGCAAGAATTCTTTTTATTCCATGATTACCGGTTTCGGCAAAACTAAAGCCGTTATCATCGGATCTTAGGACACATACAGGGGCAAACAATGATGATATTAATAGTTGCGTGTTATAGGCAACTATTAACATCACCATTGTTTGCCTTGATGTTGTAACCTGTATGTGTCCGAAGATCCGATGATGGCGGATTTAGTTTCGCCGAAACCGGTAATCATAATAAAAAGAATTCCTGTGATCTTGGCTACCAGTTTATTGTTTTACTCTTATTATGGTTCTTTGTGTAGCCATATAGACATTTGCTAAATAATTTTGTATCTGCAAAGTCCCTGTATATTGACTTTATTGTTTGCATGACTGTGGCAGTGCGACAGTGAAATGAAAGGAGACGTGGCTGGTTTACAGACTTTTGTTCAAAGAGCGATTAAGAACAAATAAACAATTTGAAAGTTGATAATGCACACATTTTTGGAAATGGGAGAAATTTGTCTTTCGGATGTAGATAAAATATTTTTTCTGTCATTTTCACGTCAGGTCCTCTTAACACCCCTTACGTATCCAATACGACAACTGAACGTGATTCATTCTGATTATTGTAAAAAACAGTGCTCTTCCTCTTGCTTTTGTTGAGACATACAAATAATAGGTATACAGTATCATTTTATACATGGGAGTGCGTTTGTTAAGCCACAGGGATATGAGAACCCTGTAAAGCGAACTCAGTATCACACACTACGGCGTGAGAAGGTAGTCTATGTAGCCTTGGAAGGAACCGCACAGCTGTTGCTGCTACAGCCATAATGATCGCTCACGCACTGGCAAACCGACAACATCGCCCCCTTCCACGCTCAACTGTGCTTCGTTGTCACTCACTTTGTTATTCTGATACGGGTATAGTATGGCAGATCATGCAGGCAGCAGTCTCGGAGACGGAAGGAATCCTGGTGAATGGCAGCAGTACATCACAATGTGGCCTCGTAGCTGTACTGCAACATAAGTATTCAAAGGCTCAGAAGCCTGGGTATTACTACTACTGGTTTGAGGCACTGACGGTATGTTGGGCCAGCGATGATCTGGCCCATCAGCAGTCTTCATCACCCCTCTTACACAGCTTCAGTTTGTTTCTTTTCCGACGTATCAGAAGGTTTATACGTGTTCTTTGAAACTTTTACTCTCTCTTACCAGATCAAGCTGCGCTGTTACAATGACATGGTGTCTTCTCCTCACTAACGCCATGTTGCTGAGTCTACGATTCGAGCTTCTTGTTTGCACGAGATGCAACCTCTACTGGGTTTTTTCTGCTTTCCACAATATCAGTTTTCTGCCTGTTTGTCGTTTTGACTGTGACACGAGACATTGGAGTGAATTTGCCTGGCTTGGTGTTGGCTGCATAGGAGCTTTAAGATAATTTTACATTTATCCATAGTACATTTGTGCATGGGGAGCTATTAATATCAATGGGGGCTACTCTGGGAAGAAGGTAGAGCTGGCAGAGGCTGTAAGATGGAGTTGGACGTTTTAGCTGTTAGTGACATTCGGGTAAGGGGTGAGAAAGAAGAGGAAGTGGGAGATGATTCAAATGGCTCTGAGCACTATGGGACTCAACATCTCAGGTCATCAGTCCCCTAGAACTTAGAACTACTTAAACCTAACTAAGGGTATCACACACATCCATGCTCGAGGCAGGATTTGAACCTGCGACCGTAGCGGTCGCGCGATTCCAGACTGAAGCGCCTAGAACCGCTCGGCCACACTAGCCGGCACCTGTCAGGAGTCAAAGCAGGAATAGTACAATAGGGTGTAGGGCTTTTCATCAGGCAGGAACGGAACCCAGGGTAGTTGCAATAAGATACGTAAACGAACGACTGATGTGGATAGATTTGACAGTGTCTAGCAAGAAAATTAGGATTGTGTCAGTATATTCGCATTGTGAAGGGACAGATCAAGATAAGATGGATAGTTTTTATGACGCACTCAGTGATGTAGTTGTTATAGTAAAGGACAAGGACAGTGTTCTGCTCATGGGTGATTTTAATGCCAGGATTGGAAATCGAATAGAAGGGTATGAAAAGGTTATGGGTAAATTTGGAGAGGATATGGAGGCCAACAGGAACTGGCAACAGCTCTTGGATTTCTGTGCAAGTATGGGCTTAGTAATCACAAACTCCTTTTTTAAACATAAGAACATTCACCGGTATACTTGGGAAGGCAGGGAACCAGATCTATCATTGACTATATAATAACAGATCAGGAATTCAGGAAGGCTGTGAGGGACACACGTGTATTCAGGGGATTCTTTGATGACACTGATCACTATTTAATCTGCAGTGAAATTGGTATTGTGAGGCCGAAAGTGCAGGAGGTCAGGTCCATGTGTAGGAGGATAAGAGTGGAGAAACTTCAGTATAAGGAAATCGTACACAAGTACATAACAGTGATCTCACAAAGGTACCAGTTAGTTGAATGTAGTCAAATGCAGTCACTGGAAAAGGAATGGACAAGGTACAGGGACACAGTACTAGAAATGGCCAAAGAATGTCTTGGAACATTAGTGGGTAAAGGTAGGATGAAGCAAACAGCTTGGTGGAATGACACAGTCAAGGCAGCCTGTAAAAGAAAAAAGAAGGCATATCAAAAATGGCTACATACTAGAACTCAGGTAGACAGAGAAAGTTATGTTGAAGAAAGAAACAAAGCCAAACAGATAATTACAGCATCCAAGAAGAAATCTTGGGAAGACTTTGGAAACAGGTTGGAGACCTTGGGTCAAGCTGCTGGAAAACCATTCTGGAGTGTAATTAGCAGTCTTAGAAAGGGAGGTAAAAAGGAAATGACAAATATTTTGGACAGGTCAGGAAAACTGCTGGTGAATCCTGTTGATGCCTTGGGCAGATGGAGGGAATATTTTGAAGAGTTGCTCAATGTAGGTGAAAATACGATCAGTAATGTTTCAGATTTCGATGTACAATGGGACAGGAATGATGATGGAAATAGTATCACATTTGAGGAAGTGGAGAAAATGGTCAGTAGATAGCAGTGCAATAAAGCGGCTGGGGTGGATGAAATTAAGTCGGAAGTCATCAAATACAGTGGAATGTCAGGTCTTAACTGGCTACACAAGATAATTGAAATGGCGTGGGAGTCGGTACAGGTTCCATCAGACTGGACGAAAGCAGTAATCACACCAATCTTTAAACATGGGTACAGAAAAGATTGTAACAACTACAGAGGTATATCTTTGATCAGCGTTGTGCGTAAAATCTTCTCAGGCATTGTTGAAAGGAAAGTGTGAGTATTAGTTGAGGGCAAATTGGATGAAAATCAGTGTGGGTTTAGGCCTCTTAGAGGTTGTCAGGACCAGATCTTTAGCTTACGGCAAATAATGGAGAAGTGTTACGAGTGGAACAGGGAATTATATCTATGTTTTATAGATCTAGAAAAGGCATATGACCTGGTTCCTAGGAGGAAGTTATTGTCTGTTCTACGTGATTATGGAATAGGAGGCAAACTTTTGCAAGCAATTAAAGGTCTTTACATAGATAGTCAGGCAGCAGTTAGAGTTGACGGTAAATTGAGTTCATGGTTCAGAGTAGTTTCAGGGGTAAGACAAGGCTGCAACCTGTCTTCACTGTTTTTCATATTATTTATGGATCATATGTTGAAAACAGTAGACTGGCTTGGTGAGATTAAGATAGGTGAACACAAAATAAGCAGTCTCGCATATGCGGATGACTTAGTTGATGACAGATTCGATCGAAAGTTTGCAAAGTAATATTTCAGAGCTAGATCAGAAATGTAAGGACTATGGTATGAAGATCAGCATCTCCAAAACGAAAGTAATGTCAGTAGGAAAGAGATATAAACGGATTGAGTGCCAAATAGGAGGAACAAAGTTAGAACAGGTGGACGGTTTCAAGTACTTAGGATGCATATTCTCACAGGATGGCAACATAGTGAAGGAACTGGAAGCGAGGTGTAGCAAAGCTAATGCAGTGAGCGCTCAGCTACGATCTACTCTCTTCTGCAAGAAGGAAGTCAGTACCAAGACTAAGTTATCTGTGCACCGTTCTATCTTTCGACCAACTTTGTTGTATGGGAGCGAAAGCTGGGTGGATTCAGGTTACCTTATCAATAAGGTTGAGGTTACGGATATGAAAGTAGCTAGGACGATTGCAGGTACTAGTAGATGGGAACAATGGCAGGAGGGTGTCACCAATGAGTAAATCAAAGAAAAACTGGGAATGAACTCTATAGATGTAGCAGTAGGGCGAACAGGCTTAGATGGTGGGGTCATGTTACACACATGGGAGAAGCAAGGTTACCCAAGAGACTCTTGGGTTCAGCAGTAGAGGGTAGGAGGAGTCGGGGTAGACCAAGGAGAAGGTACCTGGATTCGGTTAAGAACGATTTTGAAGTAATAGGCTTAACATCAGAAGAGGCACCAATGTTAGCACTGAATAGGGGGAGGAATTTTATAAGGGGGACTATGCTCCAGACTGAACGCTGAAAGGCATAATCAGTCTTAAATGATGATGATGATGCTGACATTTGTGCTGTGTAACAGTTCACTCAAATTGCCCAGCCAGTCTGTACAATGAAAATTGGTCAGTTACCACACACGAAAACAGTCCCGATTTGGCAAACTGATGTGGTTCTCTTTAGAAGAATGTCATTAAAATGTACAGCAGGTATTCTATTTAAGTAATGTACTGAGAAGTGAAACGTGTTCGCAGTCTCATTAATAGTATTGGTTTTTAAAGTTGCGCCATGTTTCATGTAACTGTAACCATTTCAGTTTTCAAGCATCTACAAAGACATAACACAACGTATTGGAGTGCTGGCTGGTGCATTGCTTGTTGTTGTAATCTCGCTGCTTGCAGTAAACACCGGGCACAACCTTTCGTCATCACACCATCTCAGTAAGTAGCACGACCACCCAGTTCCGCTGACCATCGGTATTAACAAACGGACACTTCTGCGCCATAGCGAAAAGGGAACTACATGACATTTGCGTCATCTGCTTATCAACATGATTGACTCTGGCAAGTATATATGATGTCATGTGACAAAAGTGCGAGTTGGGTTTCATGTGATCTATGTTTTCGAAATTCATGCTCGTTGGCATGGAGGAGGTGGTTGCGTTAGCTTTGAGCTCAGAGTATTCACTGACATACTACAACAAACGGATGTCAAGGATAGTGGACAGTAGTTTTGTGGATCACTTCTGCTACCCTTCTTTTAGACAGATGCCATCTGTGCCACTTTCCAACTACAGGGCATAGTTTATTGATCAAATAATCTACGATAGATTATAGTTAACAGAGGAAGTTACTCAGCTGCAAATTGAGTATAGAATTCAGTTTGAACAATCTCCTGTGCCCAGTAGTTGGAAGAAAGCACAGGTCACACCTGTCTACAAGTTGGGTAGCAGAAGTGATCCACGCTGCATGAGGGCGTGGGCGGCGCGCAGGAGCCGTGTCACGCTCCAGTCAGCCAGCGCCGCTAATGCTGCCCCAAACGGCCGGTCCATTAGTCACGCGTGCCGTTAGCCGCCACCGAGAATTCCCCTGGGATCTGCCACCCAGCCCGTGATGTCGCCTCTGGGAACAATGACGGCCGCTGTGGTGCCGCAGATGTTGAAGCCAAAGCTGAGGAGGAACCGCCTCCTAATCACTGGGGTACAATGTAATGTCTGAATGAAATAACGTGAACGGAGACCTGCATTTATTACGAACATTCTTGAAGCATTTGGTGTATGTGTTAAGCATACTGCGTACTACACTGCATAACAAATAAAGTGAAGTAGGCGGAGGAGAAAGCGAAATAAAACTTCACGGGTTGAGATAGTGCGTGATGTTACTTCAGTGACAACAAAATCGACTCAAATTTACGAACAACTCGGCTGTAGCAGCCCACTTACCAGTTTCACGTTGCACCCACCGAATGCATGCACTGATTTGGTTGGGAACGCCACAGAGCATAGAAGGAAATAGAGGGCCCTTTCCCATGGCGAAGGACCGGAGGGCGCGTGCTCTGACCCCCACCACTGGAACACCTACGGTACCCAGCGCAGCGTCAGTGTCGCTGCTGTTGTTTCTGTGTCTGCTTGTTTACTCACAACGTTATCAGGTTTTGTTTATATTTGCTAGTCTTCAACTTAATTTCGTAAACGAGCGAATAAATTCAATAATATAGGTAACATTGTGAACAAATTATTGTAGGTAACATAGTGAACAAATTAATACAGGTAATATTGTTTCCTGAAAACAGGTAACATTGTGAACAAATTATTATAGGTAACATAGTGAACAAATTAATACAAGTAATATTGTTTCCTGAAAACAGGTAGCATAGTATGAAAAACATCCAGATAAGTGCGAGTAGGACACAGAGGGTTCAGTACAATTTTTTTTTATTTATTTATTTACATGTCAAGTTCCGTAGGACCAAATTGAGGAGCAAATCTCCAAGGTCATGGAACGTGTCAGTACATGAACTTACAACGTAAAAGTAGTAACAGATAAAAATAAATGTTCATGAACCTGAAACAAAATCAGTCCATAAGTTTACGCAAACGCTATCAGCAATACAATGAGAATGAGCTTAATTCTTCAAGGAACTCCTCGACAGAATAGAAGGAGTGACCCATGAGGAAACTCTTCAGTTTCGATTTGAAAGCGCGTGGTTTACTGCTAAGATTTTTGAATTCAAGTGGCAGCTTATTGAAAATGCATGCAGCAGTATACTGCACACCTTTTTGCACAGGAGTTAAGGAAGTCCGATCCAAATGGAGGTTTGATTTCTGCCGAGTATTAAACGAGTGAAAGCTGCTTATTGTTGGAAATAAACTAATATTGGTAACAAGAAACGACAATAAGGAATATACATATTGAGAGGCCAACGTCAAAATACCCAGGCTCGTGAAGAGAGGTCGACAAGAGGTTCGTGAACTCACACCACTTATTGCCCGAACCGCCCGTTTCTGAGTCAAAAATATCCTTCTAGAATGGGAAGAGTTACCCCCAAACATAATACCATACGACATAAGTGAATGAAAATAAGCAAAGTAGACTAATTTACGTGTCGAAGTATCACTCACTTTCGATACCGTTCGAATAGTGAAAATGGCAGCATTAAGTCTTTGAATAAGATCCTGATCGTGGGTTTCCACGACAGCTTACTATCTATTTGAACACCTAGGAATTTGAACTGTACAGTTTCACTAATCATATGCCCGTTGCCGGCCGCGGTGGTCTCGCGGTTCTAGGCGCGCAGTCCGGAACCGTGCGACTGCTACGGTCGCAGGTTCGAATCCTGCCTCGGGCATGGATGTGTGTGATGTCCTTAGGTTAGTTAGGTTTAAGTAGTTCTAAGTTCTAGGGGACTGATGACCACAGCAGTTGAGTCCCATAGTGCTCAGAGCCATATGCCCGTTCTGTGAGATTAAAACGTCAGGTTCTGTTGAATTGTGTGTTAGAAACAGTAAAAACTGAGTCTTACTGTGATTTAACGTTAGTTTATTTTCTACAAGCCATGAACTGAGGTCATGTACTGCACTACTTGAAACCGAGTCAATGTTGCACACAACATCCTTTACTACCAAGCTAGTGTCATCAGCAAACAGAAATATTTTAGAGTTACCCATAATACTAGAGGGCATATCATTTATATAAATAAGGAACAGGAGCGGCCCCAACACTGATCCCTGGGGCACCCCCCACTTGACAGTACCCCACTCAGATCCCACATCACAGCCGTTATCAACATTATGAATAATGACCTTTTGCTGCCTCTTGCTAAAGTAAGAGGTGAACCAATTGTGAGCTGCTCCCCTTATTCCGTAATGGTCCAACTTCTGGAGCAATATTGTGAGATCAACACAGTCAAATGCCTTTGTTAAATCAAAAAATACGCCAAGCGTTCGAAACTTTTTGTTTAGCCCATCCAGTACCTCACAGAGAAAAGAGAATATAGCATTTTCAGTTGTGAAACGACTTCCAAAGCCGAACTGTACATTTGATAGCAAATCGTGTGATATAAAATGATCAATTAACCTTACTTACATAGCCTTTTCGATAACTTTTGCAAACACTGATGGCATAGAAATAGGTCTAAAATTATTTACATTATCCCTTTCTCCCTTTTTATAAAGCGGCTTTACTACTGAGTACTTTAATCGCTCAGGAAACTGACCATTCCTAAAGGAAAAATTACAAATATGGCTAAATACAGGGCTAACATGTGCAGCACAGTACTTTAATATTCTACTAGACACTCCATCATAGCCATGAGAGTCCTTAGTCTTCAGTGATTTAATTATTGACTCAATCTCCCTCTTGTCTGTATCACAGAGGAGTATTTCAGACGTCAATCTCGGAAAGGCATTTGCTAAGAAATTTATATGATTTCCTGTAGAAACTAAATTTTTATTTAATTCACCAGCAATGCTCAGAAAATGGTTGTTAAATACTGTACATATATCTGATTTATCAGTAACAGAAATATTATTACTGCGAACTGACTTTATATCATCAACCTTGTGCTGCTGACCATATGGCTTTAATTTTATCCTGTGAATTAGCTATTCTATTTGCATACCACATTTTTGCCTTGCTAATAACATTTTTAAGTACCTTACAATACTGTTTGTAATGGGCTACTGTAGCTTAATAATGACTACTTCTAACATTTTGATATAATTCCCGCTTTGTTCTACATGATATCCTTATCCCACTAGTCAGCCAACCGGGCTGTCCATTACTGCTAGTACCCCGTTTAGAATGTTCTAATGGAAAGCAACTCTCAAAGAGCATGAGAAATGTGTTATGGAAGGCATTGTATTTATCATCTATATTATCGGCACTATAAACATCATGCCGCTCTTGTTCCTTGACAAGTTTTGAAAAACTCTCTATTGCTGTTGGATTAACTTTCCTACGTAGTTTGTAATTAAATACGACATTGGTTTGAGTACAAAAACCTTTTAGTGTTAAAATTTGTGCATCATGGTCTGAAAGGCCATTCACCCTTTTACTAACAGAATGCCCATCTAGTAATGAAGAGTTAATAAAAATATTGTCTATGACTGTGCTACTGTTACCCTGCACCCTAGTTGGAAAAAACACAGTTTGCATCAGATCATATGAATTTAGAAGATCTACCAACTTCCTTTTTCTTGCACAATCACGTACAAAATTAGTAATGAAGTCTCCACATATAACTACTTTCTGGTACTTCCTACAAAGTAAATCAAGAACCCTCTCTAGCTTAAGCAAAAATACTCTGAAGTCGGAGTTAGGGGACCTATAAACAACAGCAATTAGAAGTTTAGTTTCACTAAATTCAACTAATGCTGCACAACTTTCAAATATCTGTTCAGTGCAGTGTCGTGATACGTCTATGGACTCAAATGAAATACTGTTTTTTACTTATGTATATAACGTAGTTATGTATATAGGTAGCTCATTCATCCATGGAACCGGGAATTTCGATGATTTTTGCCTATTGTCGGTATACATACTGACGAGATACCAGAACGCGTAACTTAAATGGACGTATCTTTTAACGGCATTGACTCAGAAGTAACATTTTTTTTTTACATCGCCATTGGACCCTAGACTTAAGTATGTTACATAAATTTCAACTTGATATGTCTACCCGTTCCTAAGAAAAAGAGGTCTTAGAAGACGTTCAGACAGACAGACAGAGAACATGAGGAAAAAAATAAGCCGTCCGCTGTGTCCGAGCGGTTCTAAGCACTTTAATCCGTAACCACGCGGCTGCTACGGTCGCAGGTTCGAACCCTGCCTCGGACATGGATGTGTGTGATGTCCTTAGGTTAGTTAGGTTTAAGTAGTTATAAGTTCTAAGGGACTGATGACCTCAGATGTTAAGTCCCGTAGTGCTTTTAGCCATTTGAACCATTTGAAAAAAAACCCATTTTTTTTTCTTCATGTAATTAGAGATTAACAATTTCCGCATTTTTTTCCTTTACTTTTATTACACAACTTTGCTTCTTGGCAAATTTCATGATTCTATGTCAAAGAGAATCACCTTATAGATTTTTATGAGTCATTTCGAGAGTATCAAAATAAGCGATGTAAATGACCGTATCTTTTGACTTCATTGACATAGAAGTTTAATTTTTTTTTACCGCCAAGGGACCATAGACCTTAGTCTGTGGCGTAAATTTCATCTTAATACGTCTGTCCGTTCCTGAGAAAACGGGTTCTTAACAGGCACACAGAGGGACAAGAAAGTTATCCCAGAAGTGTTCCATTTTTGTCCTTTGAGGTACAGAACACTAAAAACATAGTCAGCGTTATGAGTTGATGATGTGTTTACTGTGGTGTCACAGCCAGACACCACACTTGCTAGGTGGTAGCTTTAAATCGGCCGCGGTCCATTAGTACATGTCGGACCCGCGTGTCGCCACTGTCAGGATCGCAGACCGAGCGCCACCACACGGCAGGTCTCGAGAGACGTACTAGGACTCGTCCCAGTTGTACGACGACGTTGCTAGCGACTACACTGACGAAGCCTTTCTCTCATTTGCCGAGAGACAGTTAGAATAGCCTTCAGCTAAGTCCATGGCTACGACCTAGCAAGGCGCCATTAGCCTTAGATAGCTTGTATCTAAAGAGTCTCACTTGTATCGCCACAATCTCCAGATGTCTCATCAAGAACGATGTATACAAGGATGTATTAAAAGTTAAGTATTCAAGGAGCTACGTACTTTTCTTTATAACATTCATTACTTATCCTGTTTCAGACCTCACTCCATCCTTCGTGAGTTAGCGCGTGCATCTTGGCCGCCTCTTTCAATTAGTGTGCGTAGTGTTGGCAAGTCTGCCGACACTACATTTACATTACATTAAGTGGTTCTTTCATTTCCAGATTTGGTTTGTATCGGCAGCATACAAAGAAGAGGAAATAGAGGCAGTTCCGAATTCCGCATAGCAGGCGGCAACAGCTCCATGTGTGGCTCGGAGCTGCCAACCTCATCGCGGACAATCTCCAAAATATCTCACGTATTTTCTCCAGAATGGAAAGGTGTATGACTCTCCTTCCAACGTGAAAAATAATTTCGATATTTTAGCTATATTTCGTTCTCTGTAATGTATGGTATAAAACGCACCAAACATAAACTGGCCAGTGACAACATTTTTCACTGAAAATTTTTGAAAATATGTGCCGTGCTGTACTTTACTTTGATGTGTCGCAATAACCATGGGTAATAACTAAAGGAAAACAGATTCATTATCAAGCTACGATGTGTGGCTATAAGATGCTGATGTCTTTTTGCCAAATAGTTTCCTCAAAATCGAATAAGAAAGGCTGTGTATTGGAGAATGCGCCAGTCCCGAAACAGTGGTGTTTATTTTTTTACGCTAAAAATAAAAGTTTTACTAAGTAACTAACTACAGAGACGGATGTACCTTCGCTTCATCTACATAAAACATTTTTTAGGAAAATTGGATGACCTGAAATTTCAACCCCCGTGCATCGTTTGATTTGAATCTTGTAGAGCGACCACCAGTTCTGTGGTTGTAATTGTGGGTACCTAGAGGGAAGGGGAAGCTTAACACACCTCACGCCTCCCTTAGGTTACTGAACGTACTTCTATGCTCTGAGGGGACGAGAGCCATAAACCAGTTGTATCCTGTAGTGTGAGGGAATTGTCCGAACTGGTCCTAGACACGTTCTATTGGATAGACCTCGGGATTTTTCTGGCTTTGAGAGTACCTCAGAATCACACAGACAGCTGGTAGAGACACATGAGAGGTGTGCGCGAGCACTGTCCTGTAGAAAAATGGCATCACGATACTGTCGGCTGAGATGTGACACAGGAGGATTCAGAATGTACAGTACATGACGTACCATTGTGTAATCCATGACGTAGCATTATGCAAACAGATTTCTTTCAGTCACAACCAGTACGAAATGAAGTTATTTACGATGGTTCCCAAAACAATGGGAGAATGAGACCTCACGTGAGCTGAAGCCATAGCTACAGACACTTGTCATCCAGGGTCGTGCTGAACCGTGATTCATCGCTGAACACAGTCAGTCGCCTTGCAGCTGCTGTCCATGCTTCGCAGTCACAGCACCACTCCAAACACAGCCATTTGTGTTGTAACGTTACCAGCAGCAGTCTTTCTCTGGTCCGTCTGCAGCTTGTCTCCAGCCTACGATATGGGATTACACCGAATGTTGCAGGGAGTCCATTACTTATTCTCAGATGGTAGGTGCAGATGTGAAATGGTTACGGTGTGTTTGGTGCACAATTCGGTGATCCTCCCTTGCATGGTCAGACGTGATCGACTGGAACCTTGTCGACGAGTATGCCTGCCCTGGGGTTCCCGCTGTTGTCACATCCGAATGATCCACAAATCTGGATACTGTGAGATTCGACCAAGCGGCCAAATGGAGGCCCGCAATGAGGGTCCTTTAGAACTCAGTCAGAAGCTGATAATGCTGTCTCACACGTATAGGCGTCATCTCCGTATTCTACACAGTGATCACTGAACATCTGATGCTCTTCATGGCCCTCATATACGTTACCAGGCCCGGTGATAACACTAAACACGAACAATAGTAATGCACTCTGGTGAATGCTCCGTGAAATAAAAAAACAGCCTTAATCATTTACAAATCCGCAAATGCTGTGTACGTATACAAGTTACACTGACAACCTGTCTTGTCTTCTGGGTCCTTCACTTTTTTTGTCATCCAGTCTACATAAGACCGCTGTATCCTAGCACATTGCTTCAGTATCTGGGACCAAGCACAGTGGTATAGAGGCTAAGGCACTGGAATTTTTTTCGTGAGGATATTGATTCAATATTTAGATTCCCACTGGCTTCCCTAAATCGATTAAGTCGTTTTTTGGGATGGTTCATTTGGAAAGGATGCACCTGATTTCATTCCCTGCTCCTGTCATGCCTGAGGTTGAGAAAGTTCTGTAACGCTTTTGTCATCGAAAAAAATGGTTCAAATGGCTCTGAGCACTATGGGACTCAACTGCTGTGGTCATAAGTCCCCTAGAACTTAGAACTACTTAAACCTAACTAACCTAAGGACAGCACACAACACCCAGCCATCACGAGGCAGAGAAAATCCCTGACCCCGCCGAGAATCGAACCCGGGAACCCAGGCGCGGGAAGCGAGAACGCTACTGCACGACCACGAGATGCGGGCTTTTGTCATCGACTTTCCATGTCGGAAGCTATGACGATTTTATTAAATCATTCGTTATTTTGCGAGAGAAAGTAATGGTTGGCGTGTGTGAGTAACGACACATAGTTCATGATCCCAACACGATTCTCAGAACATGTTCTTTCTCTGCCTCTAAGAATAACCTCCCCCGCGGACTTTTCTCTTTGTACATGATACTTGTGTGATTTGTACTGAAACTACAGCCTATGTCGAGGTTTTAATTGGATCATAACGTGTTGGTAAGATCACGAAGCTCTGTAATTTCTACAAAACTGGTGCCCAGGTACTTGTCCCAGCAGACTGAAAGTTGAGGTGTTCGATTTTAAACAGGTGCTATTGCCTGAAGTGGATTATTGCTACAATATGGAATCCAGATCTTTAGCTTCAGGCAGGATACTAAGGATGCGAAGTATTTCATTTACAAAATCAACATTGGTTAAAATACGAAAACAACAGTTATTAAAAAATCTTGTGTTGATATTAGTACGCGATCTACAAATAAACATTCAAAACAGACCACACATGTAATTAAAGTGTATCTAGACACTAATGAACAATTCATAAAACTTTCATAAGTGTAACTGTTCTGTATTGCTCGAGACTCGCCGATCGAAATACATCTGTGCAGACCACTGACCAAATATTAATTCTAACTGCCTAGCCCGCCAGCACTCAGGCTTATTAGTTTCTGGCAACATCTGGACTGTCTGACCGCCACGGCAGTTCACTTCAGCGAGGCATCTTTCATAACAACATTAAACAACGTACAACAAAATAGCCGCTTGGTCTGAGGCGCCGTGTCACGGTCCGTGCGCCCCCCCCCCCCCCCCCCTCCCCGTCGGAGGTTCGAGTCCTCCCTCGGGCTTGGGTGTGTGTTTGTTGTTCATAGCGTAAGTCAGTTTAAGTTAGATTAAGTAGTGTGTAGGCTTAGTGACTGATGACCTCAGCATCAGCATTTTGGACCCATAAGATCTTACCACAAATTTCCAAAATTTCCAATAAAATAGATAAATTAAAAGATATACTTCACAGAGAAATTAACATTAGCTGAAGGAAGACAGACAGAATAAATAACGTAACGAGTTAACTCCAAATGTAACAACTGTAATGGACTTTTTTTTGTCAGTCAACATTAAAAGATTAGACAATGAAGTAAAAATGTAGCTGAAAAACAAGTTGTAGTTGTTGAAACACATGCTGCAGAACACCAGAATCAACATGCTGAAATTCAGAAAGTTTCAGAAATACAAAGTAGCGTTAGTAATAAGATAAAAAAATGTAAAAAATAAAAAACTGCAAAAAATCTAGGAAAGGTTTGAACAACGTCCTGAGAAAGATACCCAAGCGATTTCCAATAAAGTCACCGAAATGAAAGGTGAACAGAAAAACGAAAAAGTCAGTTTTAGTACAACAATCATGGAAGATATATTAATGCTTTAAAAGCTTACTACTTTTCCACAAGAGGCAACATACAACCCACTGATTTCATTAAACAGATTGACGGTATTGTCCTCAAACACTGGCAACAATAGCAAAAGAAAATAAGATAGATTAGATAGATTTTAGAAACATGTAATTTCTTGAGGAAAATTAACTGCCAAGAAATAACTTATGAAGGACCCTACAAGTTAATTAGAAATGTGCAGTTAAGTGTCATAGAGACTGCTAATGTGAGACCAAGGGTTGACAAAGGAATTGGTAACACTGTTGATTTAAAGAAGTATCGTAATTAGTTAACACATCAAGATGTTTGCGACTCTGAAAACTATGTGCTTGATGTGCACAAGGGCCAAAGTCTCTAGCCACATAACTTGTTTTTGATATTACGTGCAGTTAGGTTTTCTCTTACTAACCTAAACTTTTTTCGAAGTTTGTCGCTGACTACCTCTCTATCCAACTATCTACTGAGTCAACACACTACTAAATTTTATGAATACCGATTATGATTAATGTTATGACCAAGGAAGACAAAATAATACCGACTGTTCGGTATTTACATCTACACGTATATGGATACTCTGCAAATCACATTTAAGGGCCTGGCAGAGGGTTCACCGAGCCACCTTCACAATAATTCTCTATTATTCCAAAAACGAACACCTATACCTCTCCACGCGTGCTCTGACTTCCCTTATTTTATTATGGTGCTCTTTTCTCTTTATGTATGTCGGTGTCAAAAAAATATTTTCACGTTCGGAGGAGAAAGTTGGTGACTGCAGTTTCGTAAGAATATTCCGCCACAACGAAAAACGCCTTCATCTTAATGATGTCCACCCCAAATCCTGCATCATTTCAGTGACACCCTCTCCCGAATTTCGCGATAGTACAAAACGTGCTGCCCTTCTTTGAACTTTCTCGATGTTCTCCGTCAATCCTATCTGGTAAGGATCCCACACCGCTCAGCAGTATTCTAAAAGAGGACGGACAAGCCTATGGTAGGCAGTCTCTTTTGCAAATCTGTTACATTTTCTAAGTGTCCTGCCAATAAAACACAGTCTTTGGTTAGCCTTCTCCATAGCTTTTTCCATTTGTTCCTTCTAATTTAAGTTGTTCGTAATTTTAATTCCTAGGTATTTAGTTGAATTTGCAGCCTTTTGATTAGACTGATTTATCGTGTAACCGAAGTTTAATGGATTCCTTTTAGCACTCATGTATATGACCTCACACTTTTCGTTATTTAGGGTCTATTGCCAATTTTTACACCATAGCAATATCTTTTCTAAATCGTTTTGCTATTTGTTTTGATCTCCTGATGACTTTGCTAGTCGATAAACGACAGCTTCATCTGCAAACAACCGAAGACGGCTGCTCAGATTGTCTCCTAAATCGTTTATATCGATAAGGAACAGCAAAGGGCCCATAACACTACCTTGGAGAACGCTAGAAATCATTTCTGTTTTACTTGATGACTTTCCGTCAATTGGTACGAACTGTTACCGCTCTGACAGGAAATCACGAACCCAGTCACACAATTAAACGATATTCCATAAGCACGCAATTTCACTACAACCCGCTGTATGGTACAGTGTCAAAAGCCTTCTGCAGATCTTGAAATACGGAATCAATTTGAAATTCCTTGCCAATAGCGCTCAACACTTCTTGTGAGTAAAGAGCTAGTTGTGTTTCACAAGAACGATGTTTTCTAAATCCGTGTTGACTGTGTTTCAATAGACGGGTGTCTTACACGTAATTCATTGTGTTCGAACAAAATATATCTTCCAAAATCCAGCTCCATATCGACGTTAACGATATGGACCTGTAATTTAGTGGATAACACGTACTATCTTTCTTGAATATTGGTGTGACCTGTGTAACTTTTCAGTCTTTGGGTACGGATCTTTCGTCGAGCGAACCGTTGTATATGATTGTTAAGTATGGAGCTATTGTATCAGCATACTCTGAAAAGAACCTATGTGGTATACAGTCTGGACCGGAATACTTGCTTTTGTTAAGTGATTTAAGTTGCTTCACTACTTTGAGGATATCTATTCCTACGTTACTCATGTTTGCACCTGTTCCTGATCCGAATTCTGAAATATTTACTTCGTTTTCTTTGGTGAAGAAATTTCGGAAGGCTGTGTTTAGTAACTCTGCTTTGGCAGCACTGTCGTCGATAGTATTCCATTGCTGTCGCGCAGAGAAGGTACTGTTTGTTTCTTGCCGCTAGCATACTTCACATACGACCAGAATCTCTTTAGATTTCCTGCAGGTTTCCAGACAAAGTTTCGTTGTGGAAACTACTATAAGCTTCTCGCATTGAAATCCGCGCTAAATTTCGAATTTCTGTAAAAGATCTCCAATCTTGGGGATTTTGCTCCAGTTTAAATTTGGCAATTATTTTTTCGTTATTTCTGCGAGAGTGCTCTGACCCGTTTTGTGTACCTAGGAGGATCAGCTCCGTCGTTTATTAATTTATTTGCTATAAATCTCTCGATTTACTATTTCTTTGAATTAAAGCCGCATCTGGTCTACACTTACATTGTTAATTTGCGAGGAATGGAGAGTGTCTCTCAGGAAGGCGTCAAGTGAACATTTATCTGCTTTTTTGAATAGGTGTAGTTTTCGTTTATTTTTGGAGAATTTCGGGGGTACAATATTCTGTCTCGCTACGGCAACCCTGTGTTTGATAATCCCTGTATACGTTTAATGATTGTTATTAGATCAGGATTACTTGTTGCTATATGTTCAAGTGTGTTTTCACAACCGTTTACCCTGTAATATTCGCGTGAGCTCATGAACTAGCTACTCGAAATAATTTTCAGAGAATGTATTTAGCACAATGTCGGATGATGTTTTATACGTACCTCCAGACTTAAACATGTATTTTCGCCATCATATCGAGGGTAAATTTAATTCACCACCAGTTATAATTGTATGAATCGGATACGTGTTTAAAATTAAACTCAGTTTTTCTTTCAACCTTTCAGCAATTGAGTCATCTGAATTGGGAGGTCGGTAAAAGGGTGAAATTATTATTTTATTCCGGTTTCCAAGAATGACCTCTGCCCATACTAACTCACTGAGACTATCTACTTCACGTGACAAGATAAACTACTTCTAACAGCAACAATTACGCCCCAGCCAACCGTGTTTAGCCTATCCTTTCTGAACACCGTTAGGTTCTCCGCAAAAATTTCGGCTGAACGTATCTCCAGCTTTAGCCACCTTCCAGTGTTTATAACGATTTGAGCATCAGTGATTTCTATTAGCTCTTGGAGCTTTGGTACTTTCCCAACATAGCTACGACAATTTACAACTGTTATACGATGGTTCCTGTATCTACATTCTTCCTGTGTTTGACCTGCACCCTTTGAGACTGAAGCCCTTTTTGTGTTTTCAAATGGTTCAAATGGCTCTGAGCACTATGGGACTTAACATCTGAGGTCATCAGTCCCCTAGAACTTAGAACTACTTAACCCTAAGGACATCACACACATCCATGCCCGAGACAGGATTCGAAGCTGCGACCTCAGCGGTCGCGCGGTTCCAGACTGAAGCGCCTAGAACCGCTCGGCCACACCGGCCGGCTTTTGTGTTTTCCCGAGAGGCTCTAACCTAAACACTCGCCCAGTCCACGCCAACAGCGTGCAGTAGAGTCCTGACCTATTCAGTGGAACCAGAAATCCAACCACCCTATGGCGCAAGTCGAGAAACCTGCAGCCTACACTGTCGCAGAGGCGTCTGAGCCTCTGATTCAGACCCTCCATTCGGCTCTGTATCAGAGGTCCGCAATTGGTCCTGTCGACTATGTTGCAAATGGTGAGCTCTTCTTTCATCTCGCAAGCAATATTGGCAGCCTTTATCACTTCTGTTAGCCGCTCAAAGCCAGAGAGTACACTTAACAGTCAACAACTATATTCTTAATTTCAATAGTTATTTGAAGAAATCGTCAGACGACCAAAGAGCATACACATAAAAAAACATTCTAAATCCATAGCCAAGTGCAAATACACACCATTTGTCAATCAATGGATACCCGAAGTGCTTGAATCGATGGGTATTCGCACATATTGATTCCTGTGACACTTGAATGAATAGTTATTTCATGCAAATGGATTTAAAACGTGCTGCATTTGCAAAACGCAGAGAAAAATGCAAGAGGAAAACGATTTCAATGCCATCTTCAGAAAAACTGATAAACTAAAGGGTTTCTGGTGTCATTACAAGAGAGTAGACAAAACAAGGGTCCGACATTACCAAACTGAATTCAAAAGGAAAATGCGGCGAAGAAAAGCAAAAACAATTTTACATCTTTTATGCATCGTAATATGTACTAAAATGACACCAAAAAGAAGATAAAAATGAGAAAACAGCCGAATGTGTCACAACACCTTGCCTGTTTCTTCACAAGACAGCGCTCATGTCTTCCCTGTGCTACGAACAAAGAACTTTAATTATGTATTTTATGTACCTACCCGGCATTACTTGCTTCTTGAGCTTGCTGTGCAAGCATCTGTTAAATTGCAGCCATTAAATTCAGCTCGGTAATTGATTTCCAGACTTCCTACAGTTCGTTGCACTTTTTGGCGAGGCAGAATAAGGCCTCCCCCACCTCTCATACCCCTTCCCCCCTTCCCTGAAGCTGCCACTTCCCAGATCTGCAGTTGAAATCGTCATGTCTTAATAAAGAGTCCCTACCTTAATAGAGATACCGTTTCGCTTTTCAAGCCTTCTGAGTATTTACTGACGTTTTTTATACGGTACTTTATGAGTAAGATGGGAACCTTGTTTGCTTACTGTTGCTTGCTATAGTTATTTTGATCTTCTGTGCTCGATTAATGAAATGCTGTCAGGAGCAGTAATAGCCTACTAACGAGCAACAAACGTCATACTGACGTAAATGAAAGAAGTTGCACGTTAAGTTGAAATTGATCACTGAATCTTCATAATTACAGCGAAAGACCCTAGAAAAGCGGCAGTAGAGAATTGAGCAGTCTGCAACTGTTTTATGGGCAACGTAGTCGAAAGACAAATACACTGGTTTGCGAAACTTACGGCCGAATGTAATTTTCGCATGATGTGTCACTGCCAAACAACAGAGATCGATCAAACTAGGACTACACATAGAAACAACTACTATAGTATAGTACAGCACAGTACAATGCAGTACAGAACAGAAGGTAACTGAATGAAACACGCAATAAGACGAACAGAAATGACACTTTTATTCAAAAACAATAATAAAAATCCCCCTTGGGATTACAAACGGTGGGACATTGTTCTTAATAGGGAATGTGATCAATGTGCTTCTTCACCAGCAGGGTTTACAACTGCTAGATAGTCGTTGCCACATGTGGACGTGCTGCAATGCGTCTGTCCAAAGCACCCCACACGTGATTGATGGGATTTAACTCGGGGGAACAGACAGGTCAGTCCATTTGCCTAATATCCTCTACTTCTGTGAGCTCCTCCACCTTAGCATTTCGATTCGTTCGCGCATTATCTTACACAAACAATGAAGTGTGGACCAAATGCACCCCTGAAAGGACACACATGGGAAAGGAGTACAGTGTCAGAATTATGTTGACTGGTGACTGCACCGCGTTCAAATTTTGGGAGTCAGTATACCCGTGCACCACTATACCTCCTCACACCACAGCACCCGCATCACCTAAACCATCATGTTCGACCGTGTTCCTGTGTACATTACGTTTCCCCACCTCCAGCCGTATGAGGGAGCGTAGTCTGTAGAGAAGCAGTGACAGCAGAATGGAGGGCTCAGCAGAGTTCAGTAATTCCGAATGCGGACTAATCATTGGACGTTATCTAACAAATCCATGGGGGACACTCCAACCTTTCTACAACTGTCCAGGTTCACTGTTGGTGAAGTAGAAACGCGAAGGACAACCATAGCTACATCAAGACAAGGCAAACCTTATGTACTGACAAAGACGTTCGAGCAGTTTAGAGAATGGTTGTAAAAATTACATGAAATTAGTAGAAGGGATGGCCAGCACCAGTCCAGCTAGCACAATGACTACGCATAGGGAGTTGAAAAGAATGGAGTACAGTGGTCGAGCAACACTTCATAAGCACACATTTCTGTAGTGAAAGAGAGGGTGCTCCATGTGTGGACGAACTCTGAATTTGAAGCTCGATACAGCACGATGTTTCTCACACACCGACATAGTTACTATTATGTTACACCCTACAATTAGGAGCCCTTTAGCGGCAGAGGGCTGCAAATATGTAGACATGAAGAATAAAGGTGTAGAACATAATGTCTGTTTTATATAAAAAGCTTTATTGGTTTCCGCACAAAAATATTCGGAGGCATTACTCTTCAGCATCCCCTCCTACAAGATGGTGCACGACCCGCGAAGTGTGACCTAATCGTCCACACGTTGTATAACTAGTAGTAAAATTATATAGGACTTAGCTCACCATAAAATGTTGTAACTGAAGAATTATCAGCATCTTACAAATCGCTTGAACACAGGGAGGTCCCGTGATGATGTTACAAACTTCCAGGGATGATGGAGGAGGGTAAATGTATTAATTTTACGTATGGGAACGCCGTCCAGAGATGGCCGAGTGAAAAGTAATAAGCGAAAATCGTTCTCATACCTCTCACAGTGGACAGTATGTACTGGTTACTGTTGTTGCTAAGATTTCATGGTAGGCAGCTTTGAGAGGTATCAAAATGATTTTCGCGTATAACTTTCGATTCGGTCGTTGCCGGACCTGAAACTGATACATTTCACCTTTTCCACCATCTCTGAAAGTACGTACCATCATCACGAAATAACCCTGTGTATCATACAGCATTTAAATGTATAGAACTAAAAATATTTGCAAATGTTGCAAAGCACACAACTTGGTGTCTCACAACAATGAAACCAGTAGACAATGCCAGAAACAGTTTACATCGGTCTCTAGTGCACATTATGTGATTCTAAAATCGGTCGTTGGACTCAAACACCGACCAGGAAATATCATGTTTCCTAGGTACACTTTCTTCAAGGTACGAGCAGAACACTCCATCCTACTACTCGATTCTGTCTCGCATTTCTTTTTCCAACAGTGTTGGTTGTAAGTTGGCTGTAAATCAGAGTACGGACGGATTTATTGATGAAGAGGTGATCGATCCTCTTCTGTGGGTTCACTGAAACCACAACGACGCTACAGTGAGCTGTTTCTGCACCAACGGCAACCCCATCATACTTTTTCGTCTCAGGGTTGTTGCGTTACGCTGTGTTTTGTCTTATACGTCTTTATGATTGCACACGTCAGGCTCTTTCACTGTTTTGAAGATATTATCACAGAGACGAAGGCAACTGCAGTACGAAATCGGATAAATCGTAATTATGTCATTACACTGAAACGAACCACCGGGGAAAGCAAGTCCGTTATTGGTATGCTTGCGACAGCATGCGTAAATAATATGTTCCGAAACGCCGACTATAAAAACTGAATTTTCCGGTGCCCATGCCTGGGGTTCTGCTGGTGATAAAAACGTAGAGTCGAGTGTTTTGTATAGCCCTTGGGCTAGGGAGCATTTTTATATCCAATAGAAGGACCGGCTTAGTGTCACAATCACATTTCACAGCCAAAGAATGGATATTTCACACTTCCATTTGCTTAGGCAAATGGAGCAAATAGGTTTGTTCTTTTTGCAATTCATGTGGTCTACGGTGGGGTATGTATGACTTACGGAACCACCACCTGCTTATGGGTGGTTCCTCGGAAAACCCCACAGAAATGTTTTTTTTTTTTTTTTACAATATTTTCTTCATCATCAGAGGACCAAAACCTAACCGCCGATTCTGAGACGGCTATGTACAGGAAATGGCTGTAATTTTTGCGAAGTTTTCCTAAGATCGAGATCCTCTTCATATATTGATCCTATTCCGAGATACAGAGGTTCAATCATCTGGAAACCCCATGTCGTAGTACTGAAGCACACGCAAAGTGTTTTGCACGTAAAAACCGGTCTGAGGTATAAAATTAGTTTTACGTTATTTCAATTTCAGATATACTGAGGTGACAAAGTCATGGGATAGCGAAATGAGTGTATACAAATGACAATGTGAAGGAGCGTTCTGATGTGATTATGCCCGCACGACCCAATTAACGGACTTCGAACGTGCAGTGGTAGTTAGAGCTAGACATATGGGATACTCCATTGCGGAAATCGTTAGGGAATTCAATATTCCAAGATACGCAGTGTCAACAGAGAGACGAGAACACTAAGTTTCAGGCATTGTCTCTCACAGTGGACAACGTAGTGTCCGACAGCCTTCACTTTAAAAAAAAAAAATCTCACGGGATAGATAAGGATGGTTCTCGGGTAGGACAAACTTTATTGTCTGTAATATAACATACAGTCACCATTAATCTTTATTTTACAGTTTCCATTACCAACTTTAGCCTATATAAACAGGTATTCATCTGCATTCAATTTCTTCTTTCTTCTAGTACTCAACACAAATGGCATACTAGGAACCAGTGTACCATATGGCTGTTTAGCCAGAATTCCTGCTGTCTCTGCTATGCTCCATGTCTTCCATGTAAGAATATTTGCATCTGGAAAGGCTTCAAGGCCACCATAGTCACAATGATTGCCCCATACTACAGCAAGTGTGAGCCATGTACTACCTCCAAACACGGCTTGTACATCACATGTAAAGTTCAAACTTAGTCCACGAAATACGTTTGGACCTCCAATTAGCTGTTGTTTATTGAACTGCCCAGCAAGATCAATGTCTATCGCCTTCAGAGACAGCAGGAATTCTGGCTAAACAGCCATATGGTGCACTGGTTCCTAGTATGCCATTTGTGTTGAGTACTAGAAGGAAGAAGAAATTGAATGCAGATGAATACCTGTTTATATGGGCTAAAGTTGGTAATGGAAACTGTAAAATAAAGATTAATGGTGACTGTATGTTATATTACAGACAATAAAGTTTGTCCTACCCGAGAACCATCTTTATCTATCCAGTGAGATTTTTTTTTTTTTAAATTGAAAACAATATTCATTAAAAGATTGAGGCTGAGCGCCTCTTGGTTGCTCGCTAGGCGCGTGACCTTGAGCTGGACAGTCGCTGCGCTGGCCGCTTCGCGGCTTCTGATTGGCTAGCAGGCTGTGGCGCGCGACTCAAATCGTGGCGCGCATTCAAATCGGGGGGGACACGGGCCCTAGTATTAACGTGCCTAGTATTAACGTGCCACAGCAATGCCTGGGCGACGTGCATGGCGTCGTCGCTGGCGGCGCAGCGTTCCTGTTTATCGTTCTCTGAAGGCGATAGACATTGATCTTGCTGGGCAGTTCAATAAACAACAGCTAATTGGAGGTCCAAACGTATTTCGTGGACTACGTTTGAACTTTACATGTGATGTACAAGCCGTGTTTGGAGGTAGTACATGGCTCACACTTGCTGTAGTATGGGCCAATCATTGTGACTATGGTGGCCTTGAAGCCTTTCCAGGTGCAAATATTCTTACATGGAAGACATGGAGCATAGCAGAGACAGCAGGAATTCTGGCTAAACAGCCATATGGTACACTGGTTCCTAGTATGCCATTTGTGTTGAGTACTAGAAGGAAGAAGAAATTGAATGCAGAGGAATACCTGTTTATATGGGATAAAGTTGGTAATGGAAACTGTAAAATAAAGATTAATGGTGACTGTATGTTATATTACAGACAATAAAGTTTGTCCTACCCGTAGAGTTGTCAGTGTTATCAGACAAGCAACAATGCGTGAAACAACCTCAGAAATCGATGTAACGTACCCGTTAGGACAGTGTGGCGAAATTTGGCGTTAATGAGCTATGGAAGCAGACATCCGACGAGAGTGCATTTGCTGACAGCATGACATCGCCTGCAGAACCTCTCCTGTGCTAGTGACCATATGGGTTGGACCCTCGACAACTGGAAAACCGTGCCCTGGTGAGATGAGTCCTCATTCCATTTGGTAAGAGGTGATGACAGGGTTCGAGTGTGGTGCAGACCCCACGAACCAACGGACCCAAATTGTCAACAAGGCACTGTGAAAGCTGGTGGTGGCTCGATGATTGTGTGGGCTCTGTTTACATGGAATGGAATGGATCCTCTGGTCAAACTGAGCCGATCATTGACTGGAAATTTCTTATATTCGACTACTTTTGGAGACCATTTGAAGCCATTCGTGGACTTCACGTTCCCAAACAACGGTGGAATTTTTGTGGATGCCAATGCGCCATGTTACCGGATCACAGTTGTTCAAGATTGGTTTGAAGAACATTCTGAGCAATTCGAGTGAATGATTTGGACATCCACATCGCCCTACATGAATCCCATAGAAAATTTGTGGGAAATAATCGAGAGATCTATTCTTGCACACCGGCAACACTTTCGCAATTATAGAGACAGCATGGCTCAACATTTCTGCAGGGGACTTCCAACAACTTGATGAGTTCATGGCGCTTCGAGTTGCTACACTACACCGGGTAAAAGGAGAGTTGGCACTAAATTGAAGATGTCCCTACACTTTTGTCACCTAAGTGTAAGTAAACTACCTAAACTTGATTGACCAATACATTTCCTTTTATGTGAGTTATGCAACCTAACATCCCAAAGATGTTCGGGCTCACATGCGGTTCCTCTTCGTCGAAATATCTTGGCTCAAACTCGTCTAGGGGTTGAATCGCACGTGTCGCATTACACGCTCTAAATTAGACACCTGTGACCCTTTGGTTAACTTGTCTGGCTGATGGCAAGTTTGCGAAATTGTATGAAACAAAGTTAATGTAACATATAATAACAGAAATAATAATATCTGAAATTAAATTAACGATCCAAAAGTGATGTAGGTCACACAGTTGCGATTTGGTTAGAATAATGTTTATTCAGAAAGAAAACTAATAGCGAAAGTGGTCGTATTTAGAATTACTATTACACTCGAGCGCATATCCATTTGACACAGTTCAATCATTCACAGTCTCTTCGCGAAACACAAGTTCAGTACTCCACCTCGATATTTACACCAAAAGTTAAGAGTTCACACCAGGCGTCCGGCTGCTCACCGCTCAGAGACTAAGTCCCGCGATACCACACAACGCGAAATTTTCTGTCTTTTCACTTCCTAGCTGCCTAAAGACCGACTGCCCGCTTTCGTGTCTCAATCCGAATTATACCCTTTGGTGTCTCCAGCCGAGCTGTCCGCTTTCGATTCTGCACCCGCACTGCTGTCTGCCCGTCCCCGACGGCCTTTCCCGCGCGCCGAACCTTCTCGCTCAACTGACTAGGTCAGTTCCCTTTCCTGAAGCCGTCCATCTGATTAGCTACAGCTTATTCTACATTATTTTACATTTTAACATATTTAAATAATTAAAGCCTGACGACTTTCACGTTCTAAATAAACTAACAATAATATCCATTACATAAAAATCGTTAGATTCTTTTACATAAAGCCAAAACAATTTCCTTCTTGACTTTGAATGCCAAGGCCAGATTCTGTTACCTAATGATTCAGTAAGGTGTCATGCTGTGATCGTTCAATGTGTTTTGTGTGGAGGAAATTATGATCTGATGCTTAACTGAAAATACTATTAATTTAAATTTACTATATCTTTTAAACAAATAAAGTTACAGAGTTGATATTTACAACATTTGTCATTTTAATTATGCGCTTCTGTATCGTTAAGATCGACCAAAGCGTTCAGATTTTAGCGTTCAGGTATTTGTTACAAAACTTGTTAATTTCACTTTAACAGTAAATCCTAAACTATTATAGATATGATCAATATTCAAGTTTTATTGGCAGCACCATGAAATTTTATCAAGGGTGGTGGATTAAAATTACTGTGGCTTCATACCCTGAACTACTACAGATTTAAATAGTTTTCATAAATGTTTCCCTTTATGGACGTTCTTAGGCCCGCCATATTTAACACTGCTACATCTCCTTGGCCACTAACGCCTTCTACTTGGTTTCCCTATCACGTAGGTTCTCGTCTGTCTCACTCGCACACTACAGCGCTTAGACAACAGACACCTGTGAGCTTCCCCATCCCGTGGTGAATCTACGCCCTTTGTTCAAAAATGGCTCTGAGCACTATGGGACTTAACATCTATGGTCATCAGTCCCCTAGAACTTAGAACTACTTAAACCTAACTAACCTAAGGACAGCACACAACACCCAGTCATCACGAGGCAGAGAAACGCCCTTTGTGGCACATGACCCTGGACGATAGGGTTGGTTTCACAATTCCTGTAGGCTGAATCTTTCTGCATGTATTTAAATGAGAGCGCAATACTCGTTAACTCACAGTTACAAGTCCTGCTGCAGCAAGACAAAGAAGGAAACAGGGGAAAAATGCTCCTATCGGAGCACAAAAAATGCAAATATCTTCCTGTTTATTCAAAAGACTCTGAAAAGTGGGGTATGAGTTGCCTCATTGCACCTTCTTCAGCTCTTTTAAAAATTTTCCCAAAAATTTTGTCATGGGAACGTAATCGCGCTTTTTTGCGCTGAAAGAAAATAAGACAGTGGCAGTGGCAAAGAGACAGAAAGTAATAAATACTGGAAGATAGTAGACAGAGATTGTGTTACAAAAAGAGCGAAGGAGACAATGGCATCGTGAGAGGAAGAGAGACACACAGTGGCAATGGAACATAGTTGACAGTGACAGAAAGTGCTAGGAATAGTGTGAAGAAGATAGTGCCGGTACGAGAGGAATGAAGAGAAGTAGGTGAGAGCCAGTGATAATGAGAGACAGAATATATGACAATGATAGCGAATAAGAGAGTGATAGTGAGATTCAGAAGGGACAGCAGCAGCCTGAAGGAAGGAACGAGACATGAGCAATAAGAGACAGCAACAGGGAGACAGAACGAAGGGGGCAGAACGGAGGGAGCTGTGGCTGTGAAACAAGAGACAATGGCAGAGAGACATAAAGAGATAATGACATTTTATTGGGCTGAATGAGTGAGTGAGAAATGGTTCAAATGGCTCTAAGCACTATGGAACTTAACATCTGAGGTCATCAGTTTGTAACACGCCCGAGAGTACTATTGGGTGGGTTCCCTAAAACTGGCTTTTTCACTTCTGGACCGTGCGCCCTATACACACCACGTACCTGGTAAACCCGCGGCGGTCGTATTGTTATGCTGCTACTGGCCTGCCTGAAATTATCTATCGAAATATGCAAGCGAGTCAGTGAAGCCACTCATCCTCGAAACACAACACTGTCCGACGTCTGGTATGAACAACTATATTCTGAGACGATTAAAGGAAATCGCATGTTGCACTGTTTACATTCTAATTCATAAATGTTTATCCCAATTAACAATCTTGATGATTATCTATCCACAATATCACTCAGACGAGCGTACGCGTAACCGACACGACGCTGGTGATTGTTGATGATGCGGAAGCTGAATAATCGAACGGAAGTTCTTACGCTCGTCACACATACAGATATCTGGTAATAGTCCTCCTTGACACTAGTAATTATTTAACACTGTTCGTAAAGTTAATTTTTCAGTTCTCAGTTCTCACTTGTACGAGCGTGCGCGTAACCGTCGCGGCGCGGCTGATTGTTGATAATGCCGAAACACGATGATCGAAAGCACGTCCTCACGCTCACTACAAGACACTGGCACTTGACTGCGCTCTTTTATGGTGACTCATTTCTGCTGATTCACATCAGTTCATTCTGGGAGAGAGAACACGGCGTGGATGATTGATACAGTACGCTACGACACGCAACTAGAGGATGCTCAAATACGTTATCAGCAGCACTGTTCATTCTTAAATTACTTCTTGACGCACTTTCCTCTGAATTATTTACGTATTTTATCACTTTACTGTAATAGCACTTGTAGCAACACCTCAGCTTCCATGCTAACAATGCCTCTCACATGCAGAGCTACACACTACACAACATAACAGTTCCGTGTCCCGCGCTCGACTCTGCAGACGCGGCTGCCCGCAAAGATACTACACAACTAAGCCAGCGATATGACAATACGCTTACAAGTTCCCTAGACTTAGAACTACTTAAACCTAACTAACCTAGGGACATCACACACATCCATGCCCGAGGCAGGATTCGAACCTACCACAGTAACAGCAGCGCGGTTCCGGACTGAAGCGTCTAGAACCGCTCGGCCACAGAGGCCGGCTGAGTGAGAAATGGCAACTATGATTGGAAGATTATGAGCGACTTACAGAGATGGACTAGAGGCTGTAAGTGAGTTATAGTTAGCGGGGTTTGTGACAGTTTGGGGTGAGTTGTATGTATTTTCGAAAAATGTGGAAGGTGCTGAAGAATGTAGAATGAGGCAGCTGCAACCCCTCTTTTGAGTCAGAGTATTTTAAATAAACAGGAACATATCTGCATTTTTTTTGTGCTCCGGTATTTAGAAAATATCCCTATCCGTTAACAACACCGATTTTTTTAAAAATGGACATAGGGTTCATCGTGTCTTCCAAGAACTATAGCTCACTCCACCACTAACGTGTCGCAGTGGCGATGTAACTCTAACATGCACGGGACAACTGCTGACATTTGGCTGTCTATGTGATTGGACATCTGTTTTTATCCCTTCGTTGCTGAACCATCACTCACTGAACATTGAAGGGAGAACGCACTCAGCTCTGACACATATAGTGGAAAGAGACATTTTCCACCAGGCAACGCTACGAGGCTAGTTTAATTCCAGCGCACGTTAAATCTGAATGTATCCTTCCACAGAAGATACTTTGGAAGCCATTTCTGGCTCTGTGACGCGGCCACGCAAACCGCCGCAGCAAGTAATGTGATTACAGCCGTTGGAGATTAGACTGATTGGGATGCAGTTGGCGAGCCTCATTTCGGGAGCCTCTATTTCTGTTCTCATCACTTCATTCAATACGCCAGTAATATAAACGGGAAGTCGATTTCACAGCGAAGCGGGACGCAATAATTTCCCTGTGGTACGGTCCGAATGAGTCGCGTTCGTCACGGGATGGGATATCTCTCGTTTCTCTGAGGGCTTTCGTGTAATGTGCTCTACTAATGGATACTGTGGGGGAAGAACCCTCTCACGCTAAACACATTTTCAACCAAATATATTGTGATTTTATTCTGAGTTTGGCGAACAGCGCGTTCCCCACTCTTCTTTTCATTTTAATGGAAAATACACAGCACCGCACTTTACAGGGTGTACTTTTAATTTCGTATCGTTTTCACGTGAAACACAAAAGGTAATTTTAAAACAATTTTATTACTATACGAAAGCCTATAAATGGAAACTTGATGTCTCTCTTTAACTTAGAACAGCTGGTGATAGTGTTGGGCCACTTGAGGTGTGGGTTGACTTTAAGTGATACATACGAGGGGCGTTCAGAAAGTAATTTCCGATCGGTCGCGAAATGGAAACGACTATGAAAATCCGATAAAGCTTTGCACAGATGTGTTGGGTAGTGTCTCTAGTATAACACCAGTTAGCATCACGTCGCTCTTCTCATTTCTGAGCTCGCAGTGAGTGCGTAAAGATGTCTAGAAAATAGTGTCTGCCGCCAAGTACGAGGGCCTGGTGAGAAATTTCGCCTGAAGCTATGCAGCTAACATTACATAACTGTCGTGCTGTTTCTTCTTCAAGACAATTCTCAGCTGCATTCTGCAGGGGCAATGAAGATGCTCCTGCATCGTTTTCAAATGGAAATGTGAGATTACCCACAATACAGTCCGCAATTGTCTCCCCCTGAGTTTCATCTCTGGTCACATGAACCGCTGTCTTTGAAGACAACATTTTGACACAGACAACGAGGTGTAGGCCAGCGTGGAGAATTGGCGGAAAGCACTGGCGGCTGCCTTCTATGATGAGGCTATTGAAAAGTTGGTACAACGCTATGACAAAAGTCTAAGTCAGAACGGCGACTACGTAGAGAAGTAGCTGAAAGGTGTAGCTAATTGTTACAAGTAAACCATTTCTGATGTTCACTGTGGTTTCAATTTGGCAATCAATCGGAGCTTACTTTCTGAACAGGCCTCGTACATTAGGAGATGCCAAGTCTTTACTCGTTACCATGTGATAATGGTTACTTTCTTTTCAGAATTACGAACGGCATTATCGCAGTGGTAACGCTGGTTCCCGCCGGATCAGCGAAGATAAGCGCTGTCGGGCTTGGTTAGCACTTAGATGGATCACCGTCCGGGTTTACCGCATGCTATTGGCAAGTAGGGTGCACTCAGCCCTTGTGAGGCCAACTGAGAAGCTACGTGATAGAAGTAGCGGCACGGTCACCACAACTGACAATGGCCGGGAGAGTGGTGTGCTGACCACATTCCCCTTCGTATCCTCATGTGGATGAAGATGACACGGCGGCCGGTCGGTACCTTGGGAACATTTTTTTTTTTCCGGTCGACGTCTTTGTTTTCTCTTGGTGCTGTGGTCCTGCTATGCAGTGCTACGTATTTAATCGCGGCCGTCGTTTCCGATTTGCAGGTGGGCGAGGGCTTTAAGAGAGGTTCTACCCTTAAATAACTCACTACGAAATCACAAAACACTGTTTCTATAATTCTTCTGTATTCAAATAAGTTATCAGCTTACAACAACTTATAACTAACAAAGCTTTTCAGACATTATGTTCATACATGTTGCTTCAATCCTTGGCCAAAACTATTAAGTTCGCACTTAATTCTAGATAACACGACATAGACTCTGTATAAAAACATTGATTTTTTTTTTCTTTTTTAATGCTTGACCATTGTCGTCGGGTCCCTTTCTTCTTTGGAGTCCACAGCCCGCAAAGTACGACTTCTAAGTGAAAGCGACCTCTCACCGGCCAGTCCAAATTATGCATCCGTCGTCCCTTTCTGGGCTATGCCCGCATTTTTCTTTCTCATATCTACACATAAATTCCAAAATACCAGGGCACAGTAGATGCTCTTTACCGTACTGCTAATTAAAGTCACATTTTTCAGACACACATCTTTCAACGATCTAGAAAAAGGAAAGTGAGAGGTGTTGCTATGCTTTATAGCAGCATGTACCAGTACACGCTATAGACAGCGTAAACACCGTCACAGTCAGAACAACAACGTAGGCATACAACAAGCACAGAATTTTCCGTCATGCTTGGCAGAACATGATCATAATATTAGAAAGGGAAACACTTCTTAATCATCTACAAAATTATATTTATTTGGTCACGAAACGACTTTCGGCGTCTCAGGTCATCTTCAGCTGACAACTGAATGTCACAAACATAGATAAACATGATGTGCGACTTAAACAGCTATTATAAAATTGTTAAGCCTTTCGTGGCGCCGGCCGGTGTGGCCGAGCGGTTCTAGGCGCTTCAGTCTGGAACCGCGCGACCGCTACGGTCGCAGGTTCGAATCCTGCCTCGGGCATGGATATGTGTGATGTCCTTAGGTTAGTCAGGTTTAAGTAGTTCTAAGTCCTAGGGGACTCATGACCTCAGATGTTAAGTCTCATAGTGCTCAGAGCCATTTGAACCTTTCGTGGCCACTTGTTGACAAACTGCCTGTTGGCTTCTGGCTCGGGTTCATCGGTCGACGTTTTTTTGATGATTTCTGATGTTTCGCTAGCACTAGTGGCTGGTGGCATTGTGAAAGCTTTACCCTCATTGCTGGTAGTGGATTGCAGTCGACCACGTGGACACAGATTGTATGTACGCGGCACACCTACGTCCAAGAACTTTCCCGTGGTCATTACCGCTGAAGTTCTCTCCTTGCTACATGCAAATGTCGTTCTTTGCAGAACGGAAATCCAGGATCCACATAAAAAGTTTGTTTACCTCTTTTTAGTTAATGTAATTATTATAATGTTTTCATACGTAAACACTTTCTCACTTGTGTTTCTTCCGTACAAATAATATCTGTGTAATTCGCACACCACGTTTATCTGTGTTTGCGACATTCAGTTGTCACCTGGAGACGGCGTGAGAAGCCGAAAGCCGGTTTGTGACCAATAAATTTTGCAGAACATTGGAAAGTGTTTCGTTTTTGTTATTTGTTGGCCGCCAAGCCACGAAGAAGTTGTAGGACAATTAAGGGATCCTGAAATCTAAGTCAACTCTGACAAGGGGACAGTCAGACCTGTTAATCTAGGAGTTTGATAGATGTTCGGTATGTTGTAGTGGGGCCTGTCCTGAGTACACGGTTTTTCACACGACGGTCCCTAGCTCCTGAGAAAATCAGTGTTGAAATTTTATACGTATCTCCTACACACGTAACGTTAGAAAGTTTCGGCCAAGTAAGCGTGATGAATCGGTCAAGTTTAACAGCTATCACACTGATGTTACGATTTCAAATTCCATCTGCGTATTTTTTTTTTTTTTTCAATTTCATCATACAGAATATCTTTAAATAGCACCTGCCCTGTAAAATTGCTCGAAAATGGTCATTTTCGGCCTAGTAATTTTATTAAAAATCGATCATTACAACAAACATTTTTCAGTTTGTGTCTTCCGTTTGTTACAGAATAGATTACTGAATTATCTTACTCGCTGTCGCTTGCATCGCTTGCTGAGGTAGAACAGAATTCCGGATGGTTTTTGTCGCAGAAGCAACCGAAACACAAATTCGTAGAGCACCAAAAACATTTAACAAGAGCTACTGCTTTTCAGGAATATGAATTTTTCGCAAGCGATAGGCCTACCGGAGAACACCGTTGGTTTAAGTTATAAAAGATTGTTCTTTCTTCAGTCAACGTTGATGCTAACTACGAATATTTAATCATTTATGCGAAAGCAGGTGTACTAAATTCATGCAGAATTAAAGAATGTATTTTTACGGAATTTTCCATTGAAGCCATTTCTCTAATAGTCTTTAGCAAGTCGGTAGCAATTTGAAATTTTTTTGTGAATACTTTAACTTACATGTAAAAATAAACATCACAGGGTTCTCCTAGTGGAGTACATTTGTGTGAGATAAATTTTACGATGCAGTTTCATACTTGTATTTGATCTACAAAAATTTGATCGTGAAGTGTCTGATCAGTCTGCTCTCCCAACTTCATGTAGCTCTTCGTGAAATTCCCTGATTTTTTGCAGATCACAATTAATTTTTTAGTTTAACAGTTAAGCCTTCAACTCTTTTATAGCAACCCGACCAAATTCCTCGGAAACTTCTTGCACACAGAAGAAAACGTAAAGAAATGGTTCGTCTACGCTGTTGTAGTATAGTGTGCTGCGAAGGAACGACTAATCTTGTTCAGATCGGTCTTCGGTCCTTATTACGCAAGGGATCTATTTTATGTACGTTGGTACCAGCACTCGGTTTGATGTTTATTAATAATTACATAGCCGCGCGGTCTACACGTCTTGTCACGGTTCGCGTGGCTCCTCCCGTCGGAGGTTCGAGTCCTCCCTCGGGCATGGGTGTGTGTGTTGTGCTTAGTGTAAGGTAGTTTAAGTTAGATTAAGTTCGATTAAGTAGTGTGTAAGCTTATGAACCGATGACCTCAGCAGTTTGCTCGCATAGGCACTTACCACCGCATATAATTGTGTAATCGATGTCAAATACAGCGAGGACTACGTTCGTCCGTTCCTGGAATCCTTCCTTAGCTGTTAAAACTTCGTCCATGGTAGAGAATTCTTGGAGCTGTCCAAATACTTGAAATTTTAACTATGAACCACAAACGGAATCACATTTGAAGAAAGCATGCGGTAATGATGAACTTATTAATTAAATTACTTCAGAAAAAATGACTATTTCTGAATAATTTTACATGACACACACTATTTAATAGTGTTCTGCACGATGAAACTGAAAAAAGGGTACATGGGCAGACTTTGAACCCGTTCCGCCAGCATGATAGCCGTGTACCTTGACCTCCTGCATCACGCTGGCTCAGTTGAAACGTATTTAACGTTGCGGATGTAGGGGTCTTGAACAAAACTTCAGCATCGATTTTCTCGGAAATTAGGGGCCGTCGCCTGAAAAGCCGTTAGTCAGGTACTCAGTAGATGTCGCACTACAACATACTTAAAGCTGATGGTCCCCTCGTTGGCATAAAAGAGTTTTCTTTCCTCTTTATGTTGCACAGGATTCATATAAAACTGACAGAGAGCAAAATTCCAAATCTCAATAGCAGTTACACAAAACGACGCTAATACTATCGGGGGTACCAAATCCTGTGGAGGAATGTGTAGAGAGAACGCGGCACGATTTCCTCCTCTGGGAAACTAACGAATTCAAAGTTAACGAGACAAAAAAGAGACCAACAATTGTAATCAAATAGGCAACACGTGTTGCGTGGAAGAGCAAGTAAGTTGAGAGCTGCCCAGAATATAGATCATGCTGCTGCGATTGCGACACTTACATTTCCCCAAAATCACCTAGGTCGGTCGGGCCAGTCTGTACCAGACAAAAAATGAAATAATGATCGTATGGCACTGCTGAGTGGGAGTCAACACCTGGGAAAGTTCGGCACCCGAGTTGCGAGTTTTCAGTTGACGTCCCGGGTTCGATTCCCGGCGGGGTCAGGGATTTTCTCTGCCTCGTGATGACTGGGTGTTGTGTGTTGTCCTTAGGTTAGTTAGGTTTAAGTAGTTCTAAGTTCTAGGGGACTGATGACCATAGATGTTTAAGTCCCATAGTGCTCAGAGCCATTTGAACCATTTTTTTCAGTTGACGCCTCTACTCGATCCGTGTCGTAGACGATGAAATGAAGATGAGAACAACAAAGCACCTAGGCCTCGAGCGGAGAAAATTTCGAACCCAATTATAAATCGAACCTAAGTCTGCTGCGTGGCAGTCAAACGCGCTGACCACTTCTTTTTCTATTATTATGGTCTGGTACTGTTCGTTTCGTTTGGTCTGGTCGGACGTCACAAGACATCCGTTCAAGCTGATCGTTCATTCTGTACTCAGTTTTTTTATCACAGGGGACAATCGACCAAATAACACAGAAAATTCCTTCTCCGGCCCCAACTCTCGACGTTCAAAAACAAAAAAAAAGGTTTGTACTGGCCTAGAGCAGTGTCTCAGCGATTTGTCAGCCTCTTCGCGCCAAGTGGATTGGTGAGGGTGAGTAATTCGATTGTATACACCAAAAATTTGGAGCCAAGGCAAAAATGTCACCCTGAATTATTCTCTGGGGACACGACTGGCGGCCCAGCAGTCTCTGCCGGCTCTAGCCAGCAAAAACAAGAAGCGAGCCACGACCCCACTTCTGTTAAATTGCTCAACTCCTTAGGGATGCTCGCTCTTCCTCACGAAACTCACTGACCGCCTTCTGTCAACAAATAGTAACTAGAGACCACAGTGGGTGCATACCGTCCCAGCGAGAAAAACTCATATGCCCCCCCCCCCCCGCCAAATAAAATTACCCTACATTCTCAATATAAAAATAGAAATAAAAAAAGCACTAAATAATGGCATCAAACTGCCGGCACGGTAGATCAGCGTGTTCGGTCAGAGGGTTTAGCTACCCTCTGTAATAAAAAACTGAGTAAACGGATCAACGAACAACCTGAAGGATTCAACGAACAGTATAGAACAAAAAATGAGATTAAACAGTGTTAAATAGGAATATGTGACAGTCATGACACAACATTAATTTTCGACCTAATTTCCACCAGTATTGAAGCTTAATAACGAGCAACCAGCTATTGAATTGTGTTCTCACAAAGTCAGCTAATAAAGTTCCGAACCACTCCTGAACAAACACTTGGACGTCATGTCCTTGTCGTGTGGCTTGTAACGTATCATTTACACGCCATGCCTGTCGGCTAGTGCTTGTAACGATAAATGCATGTACGCGAATTATTCATCTGGCTAGAATCGCTGGCAGGAAAGAAAAACTGGTTTGTGCAGCTCAACCTGGCGTGGACCGGTGGCTGCCTGAGCCGAGGCGACCGATACTGCGCGGGGCAGGTATAAAGACATGCATTGCTTGGCCAGGAAATGGCAAAACCCAGAACAGGGAGAGCTTGGATAGCAGGGCTCGCATAGCTATAGGACAGAAGACGCGCCAAAAATTGCGGACTTTAAGACAGTCTGAAGTATAGCTACCTACAAATATTAGAAATCCAATTATAAATCACATTTAAACAATAAAGCAAATCCGAATACATCTGTGATGTCAGAAAAATGAGATGCATTCAATAAAACAATATCTTAAATAACTTAAAGACCACAAAAATAATATTTCACAGTGACTGAATATTTTCAAAATGAATTTTGGAACTAACAAATCTTAAATGCTTCATATGAGTTCAACAGAAGATCTCTCAGATGATAGCATTGCTCTATCATCCTTGAAAGCTGTGTACCTGTATCTATTGTACTTAATGATTTATAACGTTTTTAGATTTTTTCATTATGCAAATGTTTACCAGAACATCGTATCGCCCACAGTAAAACAGCAACTGAATGTAGCATGAATACCTCATACTTTGTCCGCCTGCTTAGCTGGGTGGTAACGTGCTCAGCTCCCATGCAAGCGGGCCCGGGTTCGATTCCCGGCTGGATTGGAGATTTTCTCCGCTCGGGGACTGGGTGTTGTTATCATAAATTCATTCTCATCACCGGTACGCAAGTCGCCCAATGTGGAGTCGAATGAAATTAGACTTGCACTTGGCGGCCGAACTTCCCCGAATAGGGGCCCTCAGTCAACGATACCATACGCTCATTTCCATTTATCTCGTGCCTTATCATACTTGTTATTTGATGAATATGTTACTATTTTTACCAATGACTTTATTTAAATATGATTACAACTGATATTATAAACATCAATATAATTTAAAAGATGGTCAATCACGTGTGTCAGCTGACACCACTATTGAAAAGAGTGTCAACAGACGCAGACATAAATAATTGTGTAAACAATATTTAACGAATTTTGTCCTAATTTAGTGTGAGTCTACTGCCGCAAGAATGCTGGCTTATTTATTTATTGATGAACAAAACTATTATTTGTATTTATTGTAAATGTTCTGAATGTGACAATGTTTATATCATTTTTAATTCAATTAACTTAACCAACAGCCGTATACTGTAGGTTACTTTATTTTATTTCGAACGCATCCAGTTTCGGCAATTCATTTTGCCATCTTCAGGCCCCATACGCTTTTTTCGAATCAATGAGCTTATCGTACAGCTCCATAACACTGGATACCGTGAATCCACGATGCACAACGACTGGGATTCACGGTATCCAGTGTTATGGAGCTGTACGATAAGCTCGTTGATTCGAAAAAAGCCTATGGGGCCTGAGGATGTCAAAATGAATTGCCAAAACTGGTTGCGTTCGAAATAAAAATAACCTTAAGTACACGGCTGTTGGTAAAGTTTATTGAATTGAAAAGTACGTACCACCCGATGTCCCATGGCCATAATTGACCGACGGAGACTGAATGTTTATAACATTTCTCTTTTTAAACATTGTTATAATTTTAGTTTTGCATGGAAAGTGGTTGTGTCAAAATCGTGTCTGTAGAAACCAACGACGTATTTTTGATGGTGATGACCTTCAGGAAATGAGAATTGGACAATGGCGGAACACTGCTGGAGTCAAGTGGAGACATTCACTTTTTGAGTGGACACTTTATGTCGAGTTCTGCAAGAACGTAGACCCATCTGTGGAAACGTGTAAGATTTGGTCATGTGGGTGATTGATTCTGGGAGGTGAACGGCCGCTACAAAATTTTAACTTTTGTATCTCCAGTAAGGACTGTATTTTTATTTCACAGATTATTAAGTAATTGGATGTGATGCGGAAGATAGGTATAGAAGTATAGCATTAATAATAATAATAAAATAAGGACTACTATAAACTTATCAGGAGATATAGACTACAAACCTACGCACGTGCGCTTCCAAAATATCTACTTCCCAGCTACAGTAACCATTAACACGACCCAAAAGTATGCGACACAGCTTACTGGAAACTGAATCGCCTCAGGTAGAAGATTATAACGCCCACTCCTTAAGCTGTGAGAACAAACATCAGAATTGTCTGAAAAGGATTATATCAGACATTCTATAGGGAGAATGTCTTGTCCTCTTAAATCACGATCACATACGAGAACAGACAGCCTAACCAGACGTGCATTACAATGGAGATGTGCTTTTCGTTACCAAACCGCCTCGCACAAATTATATACAAATTCTTTCAATAACGCTTCGGCTCGGATATACTTCTTATCATAATGAAAAGAGAGACTAGAGTAAGACATATCATGGTTTATCCGTGTTCTAAATGGAGTATTAGAAAAGCTAACTGGGAGAAATGTAAACAACATTTTCATGTGTGTTTGAGGAAATCGGTAATGCTGCCTATGTCTGAAGAACTTAGGCCTACCGCACAAACAGATCCATAGCAAAGGCAGTCCCACAGATAAGAGCTTTGCGTCCATGAAGAATACACTGCCTGCAAAGTGTAAGCATCGTGAAGCACTGAAATTGAGTGAAAAAAGGGGGTTAACTCTGTTAATTGTAATCGAGTACAAGCGAAAACAAAGAAGCTGGTCATTCACTGAATACCGAATTTCCCCCAACACAACTAAGCAGAGAGATATCGGCAACCACTATAGCTCAGAATCAAAAAAATAATCATTAGTCAATGTTTTAGTATTTATTACCTAGTGAATGAGACTAACTTTATAAAACATTACATGAAACTTCAAAGAGGAAATCACATTCACCGAAGCGTGCCAGAGCTGTTCTCTCTGGTATGTTGTGCCACTTGTTATGTTTGCGGCGTACTTGTGAGCCTTTGTTATTCCATTCAACAAAAACCACAAAAATTGTGTAATTTTATGTTACGTAAAAATCTCTGCACTAATTCATATTCGTAGTCAAAGGAAGCACGCTTATTTTGCGATATATAAAAATCAACTAGGAAATACCGTTACGTTGTACAAAATGATACTTGACGGCTGTTTTCTTAGCCTAGGACGGATCTCGCTAGCTGTGAATGGACTTTAAATTACCGTACTATTTACAAAGTACTAAAACTGCTCTTTACCGAATGTATCAATATACTAGCTGATTAATCGATTATTTCTCTTTATTTACGTCGACCAGACTCGATCAAGGAATTGGTCTGGTCAACATATTATTGGTTACACTGTTATTTTCAACAACTGACGGTCATTCCATCCTAATTTTGTAAGAAAGAAGATAATGAACACGCCACCTGAAAAGTGAAAATAGAGTGTAGCGATGCAGAATTTTGTTTACGTTTGAAGCTAGAATTTAGTTTTAGTCTTGTCACTGCCGTGCCGTCAGTGGTTTTTCCAGTATCATTTCAAGTAGTTTGAAAAGCTTCTGCATGGCAACAGGAGAACTGAAGTCAACAAGTGTTATTTCAGTAAGAAAATTAAGGCGGTCTTTCGAAGATGTCAAGTCTCACCGTCCTATAGGAAAACAAATTATAATGATTGGAAGAGCAAGGGAACATTTTTCCAAGACTGTAGACGGAACATAAAAGGAAACGGCTCTGGTGAAGCATTACTATTAGGTTGGTGAATAAGTTCGTAGCGTTTTTCCGTAAGTTAAATAAACATAACAGATACACATAACAGAGACTTTAGTCATCAATAACAGAGTCTCCTTCACTATATACAACAGTCTGCCAACACTGGGGTAACTTTTCGATACCACGATGTAGAAATCTTGTGGTTTCGAGGCAAAGAACTCGTCTAGCCATGTTCGGAGCACATTTTCATCCAAAAAGGAAGTTCCTTGAAGGTTGTTCGATAGTGAGCGGTTGTTGTTGTTGTTGTGGTCTTCAGTCCTGAGACTGGTTTGATGCAGCTCTCCATGCTACTCTATCCTGTGCAAGCTTCTTCATCTCCCAGTACCTACTGCAACCTACATCCTTCTGAATCTGCTTAGTGTATTGATCTCTTGGTCTCCCTCTACGATTTTTACCCTCCACGCTTCCCTCCAATGCTAAATTTGTGATCCCTTGATGCCTCAAAACATGTCCTACCAACCGAACCCTTCTTCTAGTCAAGTTGTGCCACAAACTTCTCTTCTCCCCAATCCTATTCAATACCTCCTCATTAGTTATGTGGTCTACCCATCTAATCTTCAGCATTCTTCTGTAGCACCACATTTCGAAAGCTTCTATTCTCTTCTTGTCCAAAATATTTATCGTCCATGTTTCACTTCCATACATGGCTACACTCCATACAAATACTTTCAGAAATGACTTCCTGACACTTAAATCTATACTCGATGTTAACAAATTTCTCTTCTTCAGAAACGATTTCCTTGCCATTGCCAGTCTACATTTTATATCCTCTCTACTTCGACCATCATCAGTTATTTTACTCCCTAAATAGCAAAACTCCTTTACTACTTTAAGTGTCTCATTTCCTAATCTAATGCCCTCAGCATCACCCGATTTAATTTGACTACATTCCATTATCCTCGTTTTGCTTTTGTTGATGTTCATCTTATATCCTCCTTTCAAGACACTGTCCATTCCGTTCAACTGCTCTTCTAAGTCCTTTGCTGTCTCTGACAGAATTACAATGTCATCGGCGAACCTCAAAGTTTTTACTTCTTCTCCATGAATTTTAATATCTACTCCGAATTTTTCTTTTGTTTCCTTTACTGCTTGCTCAATATACAGATTGAATAACATCGGGGAGAGGCTACAACCCTGTCTCACTCCTTTCCCAACCACTGCTTCCCTTTCATGCCCTTCGACTCTTATAACTGCCATCTGGTTTCTGTACAAATTGTAAATAGCCTTTCGCTCCCTGTATTTTACCCCTGCCACCTTCAGAATTTGAAAGAGAGTATTCCAGTTAACGTTGTCAAAAGCTTTCTCTAAGTCTACAAATGCTAGAAACGTAGGTTTGCCTTTTCTTAATCTTTCTTCTAAGTGAGCGGTATAGGCGAAAATCTGAAGGTACAAGATCAGGTGAATAAGGAGGGTGCGGAATGACTTCCCAACTATACTTGTGTATAGCTTGTTTTGGCAGTCTAGCAGAATGTGGGCGGGCTATATCGTGGAGTGGCATCACTTCACGCAGTCTTCCTGGTCGTTGTTCCTGGATCTCGTGTGCAAGACGTCTCAGTGGTTGACCGTAAATGTCAGCAGTGATGGTTACACGTCGGGGAAGCAATTCGTAGTACCTCACATCGTCGCTGTTCCACCAGAAACGTAACACCATTTTTGTGGATGCGCGCATGTCTTTATACGGGGAATTGTTGGTTTGTTTTAGCTCAGCCATTCCTTTCTTTTCCTTACGTTAGCATAAAGACATCATTTCTCATCAGCAGTAACGATACAGGATAGTAATGGTCGATGCTGTTCACGAGGCAAATGATGATGAGAAAGCAGAGATGCACATATGGCCACCCTGTCGTTATTTGTGATTTTGGCTTAGAGCTTGAGGTAACCATAGTCCCGATTTTTGATTCTTCCCAATTACATGCAAATGTCGAGCGATGTTGTAATGATCACAGTTCATCCTATCTGATAATTATCTAGTACACTGATGTGTATCAGTGTGGATTAATGCGTTTAAACATTCTTCATCAAACCCCGAAGGTCTTCCTGAACTTCAAGAGTCATTAATATCAAAATCATCCTCCTCAAAACGAGAAAACCATTTTCTTGCCGTGATGTGTCCAATGGTATTATCCCAAACACGGCCCATATGTTTCTCACTGCCTCCGCTACTGTCACACCTCTATTGAACTCAAAAACAAGAATATGTCGGAAATGTTTCGATTTCTCCACTTGACATACCATTTTCTAGCGTCCACAGCTCTATTCACAGTCTCCAAATGACAATATGTAAAATTAAATAGCTACAGTGAAATACAAGTAAAAAATTTCAGCCGATAAATAAACCCATAGCAACCGGAATACCAACATGCGAAACCAAAACGCTACGAACTTACGCGCCAAAATAGATAAGTAACAGCGATACAGATGTACTTCAGAAAATTAAATACCTGCTAGCTGTACGTACGGAAACAGCATATGCTAACCATGCCTAGCACTTTCTACAGTAGTCAGATAAAAGTGTACGCAACACACCACAAATGTGTCAAAAACTCTTCCCAAGGAAGACCAAATTCTGTGTTCCATTTCCCGTCCAGCATACATTTTCTATTTGTGAGACTGATCATTGGTTTCACGTTTTCGTTCTTCGTATTATTCGATTAATAAAGCCAGATTTTCTCGACTTCATTCCTTCATCAAAAGCGCGTCACATGTCGAAGTGAAAATCTTTGCTGCAAGTATTTCAATTATTCCGGATCCCCGTTTTCACAGATATCTTGAGTTGACGGCAACTACACTCATGCTCATAAATTAAGGATAATTGCAGAACGTTGTGCCACACAACGTGGTACTACACAAAACGCGCTAATAGCATAGACACATAGGAATACACACGACATAGATCTGTAAGTCCGCGGTATTGGTGATAAGTTAAGAAAACCGACCCAAAACACATGTCCTAAAAACGCTACTGTTTCCTGCGTATTTTCCCCGACATCAATATGGGATATGATCACCATGCACACGTACACAGGCCGCACAACGGGTTGGCATACTGTGGATCAGGTGGTCGAGCAGCTGTTGGGGTATAGCCTCCCATTCTTGCACCAGTGCCTGTCGGAGCTCCTGAAGTGTTCTAGGGGTTTGAAGACGTTCAGCGATACGGCGACCAAGAGCATCCCAGACATGATCGATGGGGTTTGGGTCTGGAGAACAGACAGGCCACTCCATTCACCTGATATCTTCTGTTTCAAGGTACTCCTCCACGATGGCAGCTCGGTGGGGCCGTGCGTTATCATCCATCAGGAGGAAGGTGGGACCCACTGCACCCCTGAAAAGGCGGTGCAAAATGACGTCCCGATACACCTGACCTGTTACAGTTCCTCTGTCAAAGATATACAGGGGAATACATACACCAATCATAATCCTACCCCACAACATCAAACCACGACCTCCATACAGGTCCCTTTCAAGGATATTAAGCGGTTGGTATCTGGTTCCTGGTTCACGCTAGATGAAAACCCAGCGAGAATCACTGTTCAGACTCTACCTGGACTCGTCCATGAGCATAACCTGGGAGCACTGTTCCAATGACCATGTACTGCGATCTTGACACCAGCCCGTTAAGGGCTCTCCTGTGAGCAGGGTTCAGTGGAATGCACTTTGCAGGTCTCTGGTCGAATAAACCATGTCTGTTCAGTCGTCTGTAGAATGTGTGTCTGGAGACAACTGTTCCAGTGGCTGTGGTAAGGTTCCGAGCAAGGCTACCTGCAGTACTCCGTGGCCGTCTGCAGGCACTGATGGTGAGATATCGGTCTTCTTGTGGTGTTGTACACTGTCGACGTCCCGTACTGTAGCGCCTGGACACGTTTCCTGCCTGCTGGAATTGTTGTTGCAGTTTGTGGCACACGGAGGGCCCGTGCTACGACCTGCCGTGTTTGACCAGCCTCCAGTCGCCCTAGTATTCAACCCCTCATAACGTCATCAATATGTGTTCTTTGAGCCATTTTCAACACACAGTCACCATTCGCACGTCTGAAAACGTCTGAACACTTACTCGCTGCACAGTACTCTGTCACGCACCAACACACCTCTGCGTATGTGAACTGCTACCAGCAACAGCGTGCGACGACCGCAGGTCATATGCACCGAATGGTCATACCCCGAGGTGATTTAAACCTGCAAACCGCCCACCAGAGCTTTGTTTCACTATGTATCAGCATTATCCTTAATTTATGAGCACAAGTGTAGTTAACACCCATCTGCACAGCGATGCAGGTTTAGATATATAAAAGAAACAAAAACATTGGCAGCTTCTGTGTAAGACCACAAGTGTATGGGAACACCTAACTTTTGACACCGTCCAGATTTTTTGGTTATATTTCTTTGAATGCTGTTAAACGTAATATAGATGCGGTAATCTGAAATATGGGGCATTAAATCTAACGCGCTGTGCTACATTGCTACTCCTCTAGACTCGGTGAAACTTGGCATCAGGGTCGCTGTCGAACCTTCAGTTGTGCACGTTTTAACGAACTTTTGCACATGCGCAACTGGTGTGACGTAAATGCCCTATGAAACAAACATGTAGGGACTTGATAAACAATGTGCACGGTTCCGTGCACAGCTAGACCTTACCACTGGACTACTACTTTATGTCAATGCCACCAGGTGGTAGCACAATGCAGCAGACTTTTATCCGCGTTCGTTTGCCATAAATCTCGCTAGACTGCAGTACACTCACAGAATGGCAATTCAGGCACTATATAATAAAATTAGATCTGAGGTCAGTATATGTTATAGTTACACTGATACAAAAACTATTTTGTAGATTTCTGAAAGAGTTATGGTGTATTAATTTTTGGATTTTATCATATAATAATCCATTTGAGGCGCTGAGAACCAAAAGGGCCAAAAGCACACCATCGTCGTTTGTAAAAAATGGCTCTGAGCACTATGGGACTTAACTGCTGAAGTCATCAGTCACCTAGAACTTAGAACTACTTAAACTTAATTAACCTAAGGACATCACACACATCCATGCCCGAGGCAGGATTCGAACCTGCGACCGTAGCGGTCGCGCGGCTCCAGACTGTAGCGCCTAGAACCGCTCGGCCACTCCGGCCGGCGTCGTTTGTAAGCCTCCAGTATTTATTCATGCTACTGTTATCTGCTGATCTGAAGGTGACTCAGGTTCACCTGAGCTATAGGTCCACATTGTATATGTGAACGTTCACAAAAAGCTGTCTCACTGGTTCCTCTGATATTCAGCTAAATTTTTTTTAGGCCTTTATGCCTCTCGGCACATCATTTGTATTCTAGTCAAGTGACCATGTTGCTAGACATAACTACTTGAATTTAATAATTTATACAAACAGCAGTTTGTGTTTGGAGTTAGCTGTTTATTATGAGGGAATTGGCTTTCATGTGTAGCGTTAGCACTAACTCTCTTGAATCTATTTTAAGTGCTAAGATAAAAGTAAATTAACAGGAAATGTTAGCTGGAGAGGAACTAAGGCCTCCACGCAAGATCCGTTGATTGAACAAACGACGAAATCAAATAACCATAACTACAAGCGAACATTTAACATAGAAGTGTACAATGTTGTTGTTTGGGCGCGACCTCAGAATGTCTGATTTTCAGCCCTGTGTTTGGGATTTTGTATATTTGACCCAAAAAATAAAAAATAACCGATAAAAAAATGCGAAACGGGGAATAGCGAAAGCTTATGTACTATTTCGTTCCTGTCCTAAGGTGCAATTATGTGGAAAACAAAATTCCACAAAAAGAATTATTTCTTTTGTCATACAAGTTACGCATTATTATTATTATTATTATTATTTGCAGTTGCTGTAGTTGTGCGCATTCGTTGATAAGCATAATGGTTATACAGCACATGTTAATACTTCCACACTCTCACATATATCTGAATCTAAATTTGTAAACATCCATAATGTATGCTCACGAGCCACCTCTGTTCAAAAGTATTTGCATAACTAAACAGCAATGAATCACTTTAGTAAGAAGAACCCGCTGATAAGAAGAGGAGTGGATCTGCGCAAGCGTCTGTGTTTCGAAGAACCTAGAACTTAATGAATTGTAAATTTTCGAAAGTAATGAATTCATAGTGTCTACGGAACGAACGCGTAGGTAAATCAGTGAGTGATTTGCATCCAGCTCAGTGCTCCATATTGGATTAAGACAAGTCCGCAGAAGCCAATATTTGCTATCGTGCACTTCCGCTTTCATCAGCCAGTGTGCTCACTACCCCCGTGTCTTAAACGTTTAGAAGCCGTTGCATCTTCAGAGGATGCCGAAAGAAGCTGGAGCGAAACGCCAGAGATTAAATGCAAATAGAGGGTGCTCTGGCAGAGTCAATATTGTATCAGCGGATCAGAATTAGCCGGAGTTGGGAGTTTGCTGATGGAGGAACAACAAGGGCGGCCGTAAGTGTGCCGTGTTTACTGGCCCCTGGAGCCCGCCCCCGCGTGGGCGGCTTCCTCTGCACTCCGCCCTCCTCAGAGTCCACAGGGCGAGCTCACTCGACAGGGCAGCAGTTATCGCACCCTCTCAAGCCTCGCCCACAGCCTCACTCAAAGGCTAATCTTTATAACTGCTTGCTTACACTTAAAAAAATTAACGTTCCTGAAACCTTCTATTTGCTTTGATGCAGTATAAATGACCTCAGTCTATGGTTGCCATTTAATTCGTCGTCCTCAGTAATGGGTGATGAATATTGTAATAAAATCAAGTTTCTCCTTATTTACATTTGTCACTGAAGTTTGACCATGTACCGAGAAACAGAAAAAAGACAGTTCCAGATTCAAGGCAATCATTTCTATAGTGGAACTACATTTATACCAAAGCGGTTAAGCTGCTGGTGGCCTAGAAGGAAACATTCACAGTTGTCTCTCAGACACATCATATGCGGACCCATCACACTAGAATGTTTTTCTTCTATTATGGTATACTTTCACTCGTGTCAGTTCTCGTTACTGTCTGTGGATACCTCGAATACAGATGTTGCACTAAAGGGTATTAGTGAATCTATATAAATAAATATATCTCTGAAAGTTCTTACTGATTGCTTTGAAATTTTGAGATAATGGTAGTTTTTTACATGTTCCGTAGATATTTCAACGATTCTTTTATCGAAATGTTCTAATACACAATGTGTAAAGGGACTACATTGTTAGCAAAAATTTCATATTCTTTGTTTAGACTCTTAAACCTCCAAAAGTTTTATATACAGGGTGAGTCAACTAACATTACCCCTGGATATATTTCGTAAACCACATCAAATACTGACGAATCGATTCCACAGACCGAACGTGAGGAGAGGGGCTAGTGTAATTGGTTAATACAAACCACACAAAAATGCACGGAAGTATGTTTTTTAACACAAACCTACGTTTTTTTTTAAAATGGAACCCCGTTAGTTTTGTTAGGACATCTGAACATATAAACAAATACGTAATCAGTGCCGTTTGTTGCATTGTAAAATGTTAATTACATCCGGAGATATTGTAACTTAAAGTTGACGCTTGAGTACCACCCCTCCGCTGTTCGATCGTGTGTATCGGAGAGCACCGAATTAAGTAGGGATCCAAAGGGAACGGTGATGGACCTTAGGTACAGAAGAGACTGGAACAGCACATTACGTCCACATGCTAACACCTTTTTATTGGTCTTTTTCACTGATGCACATGTACATTACCATGAGGGATGAGGTACACGTACACACGTGGTTTCCGTTTTCAATTACGGAGTGGAATAGAGTGTCTCCCGACATGTCAGGCCAATAGATGTTCAATGTGGTGGCCATCATTTGCTGCACACAATTGCAATCTCTGGCGTAATGAATGTCGTACACGCCGCAGTACATCTGGTGTAATGTCGCCGCAGGCTGCCACAATACGTTGTTTCATATCCTCTGGGGTTGTTGGCACATCACGGTACACATTCTCCTTTAACGTACCCCACAGAAAGAAGTCCAGAGGTGTAAGATCAGGAGAAAGGGCTGGCCAATTTATGCGTCCTCCACGTCCTATGAAACGCCCGTCGAACGTGTACCTCACCCCTCATGGTAATGTACATGTGCGTCAGTGAAAAAGACCAATAAAAAGGTGTTAGCATGTGGACGTAATTTGCTGTTCCAGTCTCTTCTGTACCTAAGGTCCATCACCGTTCCCTTTGGATCCCTACGTAATTCGGTGCTCTCCGATACACGCGATCGAACAGCGGAGGAGTGGTACTCAAGCGTCAACTTTAGGTTACAATATCTCCGGATGTAATAAACATTTTACCATGCAACAAACGGCACTGATTACGTATTTGTTTATATGTTCAGATGTCCTAACAAAACTAACGGGGTTCCATTTAAAAAAACGTAGGTTTGTGTTAAAAAACATACTTCCGTGCATTTTTGTGTGGTTTGTATAAACCAATTACACTAGCCCCTCTCCTCACGTTCGGTCTGTGGACTCGATTCGTCAGTATTTGATGTGGTTTACGAAATATATCCAGCGGTAATGCTAGGTGACTCACCCTCTATACACACAGGGTGTTACAAAAAGGTACAGCCAAACTTTCAGGAAACATTCCTCACACACAAATAAAGAAAAGATGTTATGTGGACATGTGTCCGGAAACGCTTAATTTCCATGTTAGAGCTCATTTTAATTTCTTCCACCTACGCTCAGTGGAGCACGTTATCATGATTTCATACTGGATACTCTACCTGTGCTGCTAGAACATGTGCCTTTACAAGTACGACACAACATGTGGTTCATGCACGATGGAGCACCTGCACATTTCAGCCGAAGTGTTCGTACGCTTCTCAACAACAGATTCGGTGACCGATGGATTAATAGAGGCGGACCAATTCCATGGCCTCCACGCTCTCCTGACCTCAACTCTCTTGACTTTCATTTATGGGGGCATTTGAAAGCTCTTGTCTACGCAACCCTGGTACCAAATGTAGAGACTCTTCGTGCTCGTATTGTGGACGGCTTTGATACAATACGCAATTCTCCAGGGCTGCATCAGCGCATCAGGGATTGCATGCGACGGAGGGTGGATGCATGTATCCTCGCTAGCGGAGGACATTTTGAACATTTCCTCTAACAAAGTGTTTGAAGTCACGCTGGTACGTTCTGTTGCTGTTTGTTTCCATTCCATGATTAATGTGATTTGAAGGGAAGTAATAAAATGAGCTCTAACATGGAAAGTAAGCGTTTCCGGACACATGTCCACATAACATATTTTCTTTCTTTGTATGTGAGGAATGTTTCCTGAAAGTTTGGCCGTACCTTTTTGTAATACAAAGAAATCGGTGATGAACTTTTGGAGATTTACAATTCTGTACAAACTAACTTTTTCATCTATAGAAATAAAAATGTAAGTGCCCATGCGTTCTAAAACTTATATCACTTAAAGTTGTTCACTGATTGCTTTGACATTTTGACAAAATGTTGCATTCCATTATGGGCATGTTTTTATGAACCTACTGGAGTGCCACATATGGATATATATGGATCTTCAGTAGGTGTATACAAACATGTGCATATTTGAATGCAATGTCTTGTTAAAATGTCAAAGCAACCGCTGAAGAACTTTCGGAGATTTAAGATTTTGTACAAACGAACATATACCTCTACCACAATGTTAATATGTGAACACTCAAATCGAAGTACCAATTTTTAATATTAATTATACAAGGAGGCCTATGAAAGTTATATAATTCGAAAGGTACTTTGCCCTAGATGTGCACAAAGAAAAAAAATCATGTCTGCATGTAGCCTTTAAGAGTGACAAAAGGAAGCAGACGGTTTCATATTCAAAACTGTAATGAAACCTTCTCTATCATACACTAAAATATCCAATACGGGAGCAACTGTATTATTGAACGATCGATTTAAATGTACTGAAGAAAATTACACATAATTTTGACAGTTAAAATTGCAGTTTGATGAATTTAGAGTGCAGATTCTGTAATGCAGCATATTTCACATCAGAGGTTACAATGTGATGTAACCGCATTTGCATTTTGCTTTCATAAGGGAAAAGTTCATTTGTCGCCGTTAACAGAAAATTTATTTTTCAGTGCACTTTATCGAGGACACACTTCAAACGATCCAAGAATTCAATTATTTCAACAATATTCGTAGGTATAATACAGCATTTGTTATGGTCAGCCGATCTCTGTGGCCAAGCGGTCCTAGGCGCTTAGTCCGGAACCGCGCTGCTGCTACGGTCTCAGGTTCGATTCCTGCCTCGGGCATGGACGTGTGTGATGTATAAGTCTAGGGGACTGATGACCTCAGATGTTAAGTCTCATAGTGCTTAGAGCCATTTGAACTATTTTTTTTTATGGTCAGTTCTGAAGCCAAAATTTCATATACAGATTTATATGGGTTGTATCACTTTAAGATACACAGCATTATTCATCGTATGTCAGGTGCTATGACTTCTGCATATGGTCATTCACCGTGTTATGCGCAGTTATATTTTTATGACTTCAGGACTGCTGTTCACTGTAAACTGAATAGCTACAAAATCCCTTATGCAATAGTGATAACAACATAATGATTCAGACTGCTATTCAATTAGAATGTGCTAATCCTTTTATACGTTCTTTCATTGTGATGAAAGATTATTGCGCAAGAGTGGAAAATGAAAGTAGAGAAATTTTTATGGTTATTATGGTTAGTAAAACTTTAGACCACCAGCATGCAATGATGCTCTTCAAACTGATATGGCCGCTACTTTTACTACAGTTTATGTGAGCAAACATTCAAAAGAAATAAGACGACTTTAAAAAAAAAAAACAGTTGTACGCTCAAAATCATCTCGGCTTTAGATTCCTCACTGGATCCATCAGCATATACATTGTTATTTCCTAACGAAGACACTGAGTGGCACGCTAATTTGCTCCACAACACACCAAATCCGTCAACTGTGAGACAACCTAGAAATAAAGTTACTATGTTGCACTATGCATGCTATCACCTTTCAATTAGAGATGATTTCAGCCATTTATATCATTCCCAGAAGCTATTTTTGCAGTGGATAGTTGACATGTATCTACATATTTCATAGGGTAAAATCAGCCTGTTCTAAGTTATGATAGCTTATGTAATCAATTATAACTAAATACAAATGACATTGTAAATGTTGGAAGAAGAGTTATTTTGCCTTAAAAATATGTATCAAAATTATTTTGATGCAATTTCCATTGTTCCACGTTTTAGAAAACCTTCATCATTTGTTACAATGACCTTCAGTCCTAATTGGCTGTAAATTGTTATTGATCCACATTGATCTGCTAAGTTCCATCCAGAAATTGTTGTATGAGTATTCAAGGCTAAATTAAATTAATGAATTTATGCAGTAGCAGCGAAACGTATTTTGGTAAAGTTCAGGCAATCATTTACACAACTGGATTTCAAAAAAATAGGATTGCCACATCCTCACATTTTAGTTAGTTTACGTGAAGTCTATAAGAGAGTAGACACTAGTGATATTGATAAAGTCGTACATGCAGAAATTCCAGGTATTCGAACAAACCATAAACATCACAAATATGTTCTGAAACATATGATGCATGGACCATGTTGTGTACTTAAATTCTGTGTATATGAGAGACGGAAAATGCACAAAAAAAATTCCTAAAGATAGCTGTGAAATAACACAACGACCATTTAATTACTATCCATTGTACAGACGGTGTGATAATCATGTTAGCGTTAATGTTCGAGAACAAGCACTTTTTAATTGTCAAACTGTGCCATACACTCCTCATTTACTTGCTAAACATGACTGCCATGTGAATGTTGAAGTTTGCACTACACTCTCAGAAGCATTATATATATATATATATATATATATATATATATATATATATATATATATATATATATGTGTGTGTGTGTGTGTGTGTGTGTGTGTGTGTGTGTGTGTGTGTGTGTGTGTGTGTGTGTGTGCGTGTGTGTATTTTGTGATAGTGTAACTACAGAAGTAGGCAATAAGAGAACACATGGGAACGGTGAAGTTCAGATCGATGAAGTGAGCAATTTTGTGAATGGCCATTACGTCAGATCATCCAAAGCGATACTGTGTATTTGTGAATTTCCAGTGCATTTGCAGTCACATGCTATCAATTGTTCAATTGTCTGTGAAATCTTATGGGACTTAACTGCTGAGGTCATCAGTCCCTAAGCTTACACACTACTTAACCTATATTATCCTAAGGACAAACACACACACCCATGCCCGAGGGAGGACACGAATCTCCGCTGGGACCAGCCGCACAGTCCATGACTGCAGCGGCCCCAGACCGCTCGGCTAATCCCGCGCGGCCACATGGTATCAATTAATTTAAGTCCATGATTCTTATTGATGAAATTTCTGTGTAACCTCATGGTAGATTAAAACTGTGTGCCGGACCGATATTCGAACTCAGGACCTTTGCCTTTCGAGGAAAAGTTCTCTACCATCTGACCTACCCAAGCACGACTCGCGACCTGTCCACACAGCTTTACTTCCGCCAGTACTTCGTCTCCCACCTTCCAAACATCACAGAAGCTCTCCTACAAACCTTGCAGAACTATTACTCCTGGAGGATATTGCGGGGACGTGGCTTAGCCACAGCCTGGTTAAATGCAACACAAAATATATAACTGCTCCACAACAACGATCACACACTGGTGATGAGGACCTTTGCATTTGACTCAGCTTGGTGTAATTTGACACGCATACCATTTTACGCATCGGCTAGTCTTAACTCCCCAAGCACGCGTTTTTCTAGCCTCAAGTTGTCCTGACTTGTCGAATCGGTGAAATATGAAGCACATAGAGACTGTAAAAGTAATGACTCACTGACTAGAAATTTTTGCTTATAGGAACTTGCTGATAGTTCTAACTCAGCAAGAACCTATTAGAAATGTGAGACAACTGCTGGTGCTGGTGCTGTTGCTACTACTGTCCTCTGTAAATGCATCATCGAACTGGAAAGAAGTGTAAGTCTAATATGCACTACAACTAATAAAATTTGAATGTTGCTTATCACTGACTTGTAATAGTTCATTAAAGCAGGGATCCTTCTGTTCCCATGTTTCAGAACTTTAAGCAATGTGGTGATTGTGGAAGTGCAGTATGCATAGAAAGACTTTCAGCGTGGAGTCCGGACAATGACACACAATCTTGAGGGCAAGATGCGTCACCACCAAACCTGAAACAGCAGTTCTAGTGTGTCTGAATGACTAAATATAAACGAGGGGCCTTCAACAAGTAATGCAAGACATATTTTTTCTCGGGGAATTTCGGTTGAAAAGATGCAGAATTTGTTGCGGGACATCTTGGAATGTTCTCGCTTAAGTCCCTATAGTTTCATGAAGTTTCGATGGGTGGCGTCGCTATACGTAGCCTGAGTCTGCAACGGAGGTGCGTTCCAAGCAGACAGCTGTCACTGAGTTTCTTATGGCGCAAAACCAGAGCATCGCAGATATTCATAAGCGCTCGCAGAATGTATACGGTGACCTGGAAGTGAACAAAAGCATAATGAGTCGTTCGGCGAAGTGTCTGTCATCGTACCAAAAAGGTTGCTCAAACCTGTCCGATCTCCCTGCGTGCCGGCTGACTAGTGTGAGTCCTGCAGTGTTGGAACGTGCGGACCCTCTCATTAGAGGTGATCGACGAATGACAACCAAACACATCCTGCTGAACTGGACGTCTCAGTGGGTAGCGCTGACAAATTCATCCACCAGCTGGGGCACTCAAAGTTGTGTGCCCAACTGGGTTCTTCGCCATCTAGCAGAAGACCAGCGAAGGACCATCTGTGCAAAATTCACTGCGTAGGAAGCAGTACGTGGATGACGAGAAGGTTATTGCTGCAGCAACACATTGGTATCATGCTGGCAGACAGGACCTCCCAGTAAGGTAGCGTAAGGCCATCGCATTGAACGGAGATTATGTTAAAATATAGGGTTTGTAGCCAAAAGATGGCGAAATAGTATGGTGTATTGGAATCATGATAAAGCCAACCTGCTTTCAGTAAAAAACGTGTTGCGCTACTTAGTGAACTCCCCTCGTATCTACCAATAAGGTTCTTGACCATCAGAAATGGTCAACAGTCGCACTGTTTGCATAATGTATCGCGGAAGAGTGGACAACATGGACACAGCTGATTTCTAAAATACATGCGAGCTAACATTTGTGCCTAGAAGAAAAAGGGGTACAGAAAAACGTCAGTATCACATGTTGGAAATATAAGAGATATTAATGTTCGGTCTCTAAAAGAAGATCTGGAACGCAACCAAACATTTTTTACAGAAGCGTATGTGAAAATAATACAGTCGCTAAAGTAGGAGTGCTTTGTTGATCCTGAACACATTTTGCTTCCAACGTGTATGATAATTGTGAACGTATTTATTATACTGAAGTGGTCCTGTTTCAATACAACAGACTGACTGATTGTTACATTAATGATATGATATTCGTATTGTATACATTTCGCCCACAAAATGCAATTTAGTGTCATTTCGATTTTATTAAGGCAGATTCAGCTGTAAAAACTTGGTTGCCAGCTAGAGATATCTCACATATTTAATCAAATTGTTAGAACCTACTGTTTACAGCAGATGATATTCTAAAAAGTGTCGAAGATGAATCAGAATGTGTATTACATTCGTACATTTCCACAGTGCATGATAGCATAAAACATCATTCTGTTTCAGTATAAAAAACTGGTTTAAAGGATACTATAGTATTTCCACAATGTGAAAAATCTAAAAAACATTAAATGTTTGAAAAATGTAGAAAACTTGAACGTAAAAAACATTGCACAGTTTAAACGCTGTATATTCCTTGCTATATTTAAACGTTCAGTCATACAGACATGCATCTAAAGTTTTCCGAATGAAATATTTTTTTGTAACAAATTTTATACCTGGACTATTTTTTGTTTGAATTTTTATTTCCTTTCCCATTCCGTCTGTTATATGCTGATGAAGTAAACTATTCTGATATAAACATGAAATTTACTGATAAATCAGATATGAGACGAAATTTTCTGGTAAGACTGTATAAACATAAACATGAAGTATGGTACCGAGTAATTCTGTATGTACACATGTAATGCTATTGGTTCACAAATATTCATATAAATATTTTTAAATTAATCTTCAGTTTCAAACACGTGTGTGTGTGTGTGTGTGTGTGTGTGTGTGTGTGTGTGTGTGTGTGTGTGTGTGACTCAACTGTTGAAAAAATATACATATACATTTTTTTAAATGTAGAACACAAATTTTCTAACTTCCTGCAACCCCTCTTTATGACGTCATCGGAAAAGAGGAGGCGAGACGTTGGTTTTGATGTCATAGAGTGGTTAGTGACCTCAGTCACAAATGTAAACAAAGTACGCCAGAGTCTTGTCTTGTGACAGCCAGAGCGAGAGCACCAGCAGCAGCGAGTACTGTTTGTATAAAGCGTTTATTTTGCATTTTGTTTACGACCTTCCACTAAGGAAGGGATTCTATTAGTGTTTATCTGCTCTGCATAGTAACTAACAGTTCTTGATAAAACTTTACGTAGTTTTCGTGTTAGATTTCTTAGTGTTTTCTTGATCGTTTAGAACAGAAAGCGCCCAAAAACCGTCTTTTGTTTGTTTCGCGGCCGTTAGCCACTAGTCACTTGAATCAGCAGTTGTCTTGTGACAGCCAGAGCGAGAGCACCAGCAGCAGCGAGTACTGTCTGTATAAAGCGTTTATTTTGCATTTTGTTTACGACCTTCCACTAAGGAAGGGATTCTATTTGTGTTTATCTGCTCTGCGTCTCGTATTTCAGTGAGTGTTTCTTGATTATCAGAGTAGCTCATCAGAAGATTATCCTGGGAATTTGTCACCGTATAGAGTAGGGTAAACATAGTCATGTGTAGGGACTGTGGTTGTTGTGAGCGGACGCAAGGAGAATTGGCCACTCTTCGGGGGCAGGTGGAGGCTTTGTCTGTTAGGCTCATCGAGCTCGAGGCGCAGGCGTCGGCTCGTAGTGGCGTTGGGGCAACTGTGGTGAAACCTATGCCTACTTCGGTGGCCTTGGAATCACATGGAACCCCTGATGTCGCTGCGTCTTCCGGCAGTGAGCATCTTACCGGTCAGCCATCACTCCAGGGTGAATGGCGGACAGTGGTGGGCTCGCGCGTGCCTGGCCGAAAGGCGAAGGTGGGATCTGGCCGCGTGGCAGCTGCCTTACCCCTTTCCAACAGGTACGGGGTGCTTCCTAGTGGTGATGACATCGTTTCCGAGCCACCACAGGATGCCTCGCCTGTTGGGCCAGTGGCCGATTCTCCGGCAAGGTCCCGACAGTCACAGAGGGCGGGCCTATTAGTTATAGGGAGCTCCAACGTTAGGCGGGTTATGGAGCCCCTCAGGAAAATAGCGGGTAGGTCGGGGAAGAATGCCAGTGTGCACTCGGTGTGCTTGCCGGGGGGTCTCGTCCGTAATGTGGAGGAGGCCCTTCCGGCAGCTATTGAACGCACTGGGTGTGACCGGCTGCAGATAGTAGCACATGTCGGAACGAATGACGCCTGCCGCTTGGGTTCTGAGGCCATCCTTGGTTCCTTCCGGCGGCTGGCTGATTTGGTGAAGACAACCAGCATCGCACGCGGAGTGCAAGCTGAGCTTAATATCTGCAGCATAGTGCCCAGAGTCGATCGTGGTCCTCTGGTTTGGAGCCGTGTAGAGGGTCTAAACCAGAGGCTCAGACGACTCTGCGACTATAATGGTTGCAAATTCATCGACCTCCGTTATTGGGTGGAGAACTGTAGGGCCCCCCTAGACAGGTCAGGCGTGCACTACACACCGGAAGCAGCTACTAGGGTAGCAGAGTACGTGTGGCGTGCACACGGGGGTTTTTTAGGTTAGAGGGACCCCCCCTTGGGCGAAACGATAAAATACCTGACGGCTTACCAGAGAGAACATCAGCATCGTTGATAAAGAACGTCCGTCCTCAGAGACCAAAAACAGGAAAAGTTAACGTAATATTGGTAAACTGCAGGAGTATCCAGGGCAAGGTTCCTGAATTAGTATCGCTTATTGAAGGAAATAGTGCGCATATAGTATTAGGAACGGAAAGTTGGTTAAAACCGGAAGTGAACAGTAACGAAATCCTAGACACAGAATGGAATATATACCGCAAGGATAGGATAAACGCCAATGGTGGAGGAGTATTTATAGCAGTAAAGAATTCAATAATATCCAGTGAAGTTATTAGCGAATGCGAATGTGAAATAATCTGGGTTAAGTTAAGTATCAAAGGTGGGTCAGATATGATAGTCGGATGCTTCTATAGACCACCTGCATCAGCAACCGTAGTAGTTGAGCGCCTCAGAGAGAACCTGCAGAACGTCGTGAAGAAGTTTCGTGATCATACTATTGTAATAGGGGGAGACTTCAATCTACCAGGTATAGAATGGGATAGTCACACAATCAGAACTGGAGCCAGGGACAGAGACTCTTGTGACATTATCCTGACTGCCTTGTCCGAGAATTACTTCGAGCAGATAGTTAGAGAACCAACTCGTGAAGCTAACGTTTTAGACCTCATAGCAACAAATAGACCGGAACTTTTCGACTCCGTGAATGTAGAAGAGGGTATCAGTGATCATAAGTCAGTGGTTGCATCAATGACTACAAGTGTAATAAGAAATGCCAAGAAAGGAAGGAAAATATATTTGCTTAACAAGAGTGATAGGGCACAAATCGCAGAATATCTGAGTGACCACCATCAAACGTTCATTTCTGAGGAAGAGGATGTGGAACAAAAATGGAAAAAATTCAGAAACATCGTCCAGTACGCCTTAGATAAGTTCGTACCGACTAAGGTCCAAAGCGAGGGGAAAGATCCACCGTGGTATAACAATCATGTACGAAAGGTACTACGGAAACAAAGAAAGCTTCATCATAGGTTTAAGAGTAGTCGAATCATAGCTGATAAGGAAAACCTGAACGAAGCGAAAAAGAGCGTAAAGAGAGCAATGAGAGAAGCATTCAACGAATTCGAACATAAAACATTGGCAAACAATCTAAACAAGAACCCTAAAAAGTTTTGGTCATATGTAAAATCGGTAAGCGGATCTAAATCCCCTATTCAGTCACTCGTTGACCACGATGGCACCGAAACAGAGGACGACCGAAGAAAGGCAGAAATACTGAATTCAGTATTCCGAAACTGTTTCACTGCGGAAAATCGTAACACGGTCCCTGACTTCAGCCGTCGCACGGACGCCAAAATGGAAAATATTGAAATAAACGATATCGGAATTGAAAAACAACTGCTATCACTTAGTAGCGGAAAAGCATCCGGACCAGACGAGATACCCGTAAGATTCTACAGTGATTATGCTAAAGAACTTGCCCCCTTTGTATCAGCAATTTATCGTAGATCTCTGGAAGAACGTAAAGTACCTAGCGATTGGAAGAAAGCGCAGGTCGTTCCCATTTTCAAGAAGGGTCATAAATCAGATGCGAATAATTATAGGCCTATTTCGCTTACGTCAATCTGTTGTAGAATAATGGAACATGTTTTATGTTCTCGTATTATGACGTTCTTAGATAATACAAATCTCCTTCATCATAACCAACATGGATTCCGCAAACAGAGATCATGTGAAACTCAGCTCGCCCTATTTGTCCAAGAAATTCACAGTGCCGTAGACACTGGCGAGCAGATTGATGCCGTATTCCTGGACTTCAGGAAGGCATTTGATACGGTTCCGCACTTACGTTTAGTGAAAAAAATACGAGCTTACGGAATATCGGACCAGGTTTGTGATTGGATTCAGGATTTCCTAGAAGAAAGAACACAACATGTCATTCTTAACGGTTCAAAATCTGCAGATGTAGAGGTAATTTCGGGAGTACCGCAAGGAAGCGTGATAGGACCTTTATTGTTTACAATATACATAAATGACTTAGTTGACAACATCGGTAGCTCCGTGAGGCTATTTGCAGATGACACGGTTGTCTACAAGAAAGTAGCAACATCAGAAGACTCGTACGTACTCCAGGAAGACCTGCAGAGGATTAATGAATGGTGCGACAGCTGGCAGCTTTCCCTAAACGTAGATAAATGTAATATAATGCGCATACATAGGGGCAGAAATCCATTCCAGTACGATTATGCCATAGGTGGTAAATCATTGGAAGCGGTAACGACCGTAAAATACTTAGGAGTTACTATCCGGAGCGATCTGAAGTGGAATGATCACATAAAACAAATAGTGGGAAAAGCAGGCGCCAGGTTGAGATTCATAGGAAGAATTCTAAGAAAATGTGACTCATCGACGAAAGAAGTAGCTTACAAAACGCTTGTTCGTCCGATTCTTGAGTATTGCTCATCAGTGTGGGATCCTTACCAGGTTGGATTAATAGAAGAGATAGACATGATCCAGCGAAAAGCAGCGCGATTCGTCATGGGGACATTTAGTCAGCGCGAGAGCGTTACGGAGATGCTGAACAAGCTCCAGTGGCGGACACTTCAAGAAAGGCGTTACGCAATACGGAGAGGTTTATTATCGAAATTACGAGAGAGCACATTCCGGGAAGAGATGGGCAACATATTACTACCACCCACATATATCTCGCGTAATGATCACAACGAAAAGATCCGAGAAATTAGAGCAAATACGGAGACTTACAAGCAGTCGTTCTTCCCACGCACAATTCGTGAATGGAACAGGGAAGGGGGGATCAGATAGTGGTACAATAAGTACCCTCCGCCACACACCGTAAGGTGGCTCGCGGAGTATAGATGTAGATGTAGATAGAGATCGAGAAATTGAGAAAATCCGAAGAAGATCAGTATGTTTCGTTACTGGTTTATTCAGTAAGCACGGAAGTGTCATGGAGAAGCTCAGCGATCCTGAGTGTCAGACGCTGAAAGAGAAGCGTTCCGCATCATGGTGTGCTGTGCTGTCAAAGCTCCGAGCGCGTACATTCCCAGAAGATTCAATCAATATGTTGCTTCCTCCTACTCGCGAAAGAACACGAAGGGAAACCAGAGAGGGATTGGAATTAGAAAAGTTTCTAAGTGCCAGACCTCACGCTTGTCAGGAAAATTAATAAATAATATATCTTTTTTAGAACATAACACTTTTGTATGCAAAAATTTGGCAAAATATTCCGGTATCACAGAATTAGTTTGCCCACTTTATCACTGCATAAAATTATGGAAAAAATTAGAAAATAGACAATTTATTATGGACGTTCTATGTGCTATATCAGGAAACTGAACTGCCAATAATGATGTTATTGTTCCAAGTGCCGTTAATACAGAGGCACTTCGTTCTATTTGTAATAACACAAGTACATAAGCATAGAAGTAAGATTTTAACTGATAGAGCTGTAATCAGCAAAAACCATTTCTCATTTATTCTAATTTTTTTACAATAGAGCAACACTGTCAAATTCCAGAAGAAATTCTCTCAGTATTGAATTATGTTTGTTACATCACTCAATGCTCGCCATCGGGTACTGAAAAGTTTACTGTAAAACCCCTTGTGCTGTTGAGGACGAAATGACAAAGCCAACAGATTTTTCTGCTTTTCAATTTCTAGATGAAATACAGCACGGCTTACATTTGTCATCGTCTTTCCTTGTTTGAATACATTGACTTTTTTCCTTTCTTCTGTTTCAGAATAACAACTTTTATGTAGCTATTTGAGATGGACGAATATGACTATGATCATACTGCATTTGGAGATCTGACTCATCTGCATTGACATAAATGTTTCAGCAGCATCTTTAAAGAAGTCAGTCATATACATTGGATTTACGTGGAATGGGTTCATAGCTGTAGTTGACTCAAAAATCTTGTGTTAATCTTGTGGAACAAATGACTTATTTTCCCTTTTTCGTTTCTCTATAACTGCAAAATATGTGCCGCAGCTCAAAAAGCTGTGCCCACTCACCAAAAGCCTGTCTCTTCGAAACATCCCAGGCTAAACAGAGGAGACCTGGATGCATGGCACTTGGAACTCCATTGGGAAGCACTTCTCGGCACGAAGGTCATGCATATCAAATATTTCCTCCAGAATTGGACGCTTAGAACAAGTCTAGGGATGTACAACAGAGTACCGAGAACACAACAGCACTCAAAACGCGTTTTGTAAAAAATAGACTTACAGCGTCTTCCATTTCCAATTTTCTGTATGTAGACATAGGTGTGTAAGTCTGATGACACGGAATACCAAGCATCGTAACGAAGAAACATACCCAGTACGCATTTCAGAAGTAGCAGAAACGTTGGGGTTGGTGTATTTGTTCCCGAGGGGACTACTTTGAAACTGGTGGAGAAGAATAAGAGTTAGGAAAGATGTAATAATTTTACTTAACATACAGGGTGTACGTTCAAAATGCTCCAAGGCGATGTAGATGATGCCGAGGCAAATAATTTAATATAAGACACATAAGGCCGCAAATGTCGGAAAATACACCAAAACTGTATGACAAATGTTGAACACGTGTCATCATCAGATGATGCACCTCGTCGCTTGTGCAACGATTGGGCTTGTCGCTGCTACCCTCGTTGGTAGCACTCAGCGTTAGATATCTGTCCGCTAGGCTATGCTGCTTTCGGACACCTTTTGTAAATGTAATCTGATGTAAACGTAAATGTTACAAAATTATTGTTCTCGCTGTAGCTATGCAAAAGATGTTCTTATTTTGCGTTCCTTCGCTTTTTTCCCTTCTTTTTTGTTTACAGACTTCTTTTAGTAAGGGATACACAGTTCAGTTACTGATTGCGATGCAATTTAGAAGCTTGTATTTATTTACTTGCGATTCAATACGTTAGGTTCTTTTTGTACTGCACTTTGCAATCAACCATTGGAGACCGAGAGGCCAGTGAATAAAAATAATAATTCTTATCTCGATACAAACGCATAATCGTCCAATGCAATGCAAAAAAATGCACTGCCTGACACTCAAGACTCGAACCCTGAGTCCCACGCTCTAAAGTCGCTCATGTACTCCAGGAGCCACAACGACGTGAATACTTTATTATATGAATGCATGATGTCCGTTCTTTCGAACATGTCCAAAAGAAAAGATACCACACATTCATGTAACTGATTCACCTCAATGGACCAATGGTGCAAATGGCTCTGAGCACTATGGGACTTGAATGAGATTTTCACTCTGCAGCGGAGTGTGCGCTGATATGAAACTTCCTGGCAGATTAAAACTGTGTGCCGGACCGAGACTCGAACTCGGGACCTTTGCCTTCCGCGGGCAAGTGCTCTTCCATCTGAGCTACCCAAGCACGACTCACGGCCCGTCCTCACAGCACTTTCCCGCGAAAGGCAAAGGTCCTGAGTTCGAGTCTCGGTCCGGCATACAGTTTTAATCTGCTTAACAACTGAGGTCATCAGTCCTGTAACAGTTAAAACTACTTAAACCTAACTAACCTAAGGACATCACACACATCCATGCCCGAGGCAGGATTCGAACCTGTGACCGTAGCGGTCGAGCGGTTCCAGACAGAAGCGCCTAGGACCACTCGGCCACAGCGGCCGGCTCAATGGACCATAAATCCAACACTTTCAGTGTGGATGCACGATCACATTCGACCTCCTGCGGGTATCTCAAAGTAGATAGCATGGAGAATATGGACAAAGATTTCAGATAGGTGGCATTCCGTCCGTCTTCAGGCCACGAGTGGCCTACCGGGACCATCCGACAGCCGTGTCATACTCAGTGGAGGATGCGGATAGGAGGGGCGTGAGCTCAGCACACCGCTCTCCCGGTCGTTATGATGGTATTCTTGACCGAAGCCGCTACTATTCGGTCGAGTAGCCCCTCAATTGGCATCACGAGGCTGAGTGCACCCCGAAAAATGGCAACAGCGCATAGCGGCCCGGATGGTCACCCATCCAAGTACCGACCACGCCCGACAGCGCTTAACTTCCGTGATCTCATGGGAACCGGTGTACCCACTGCGGAAATTCCGTCCAGATAGGTGGAGCTGGGCGGAAATGTGTGTTGGCCAGGAGGCGTTTTAAAAGCCCCAAAGGGGCGACCGTGACTGAAATAAGTAATTTAATATAAGGTTCATCGGGCTACAAATGTCGGAAAATACCCCAAAAGTGGGTGAGAAATATTGAACATGTGGCCTCATCAGATGACGTAGCTGCAGCGGTTGGGCTTGTCGATCCTTCCCTGCCAGTAGCGGGCGGCGCTACACATTGCTCCGCTAGGCTACTCTGTTTTTGTACATCTTTTGTAAATGTGATCTGTTGTAAATGTCGATTTTACAAAATTGTTGTCCCCACTGTAACCAAGCAAAAGCTGTTCTTATTTTGTGCATCTTTCCCTAATCGTCCGCGTAGCTGCGACGAACACTGTGTCCAGATGGCGCAGTGGTTAATGCAAGTGCTTCATAAACAGGTGATTCCGGGTTCGAGTCCCAGTCCGCTGCCGCTCATTCCGAGTGAAGCCCGATGCAATTGACATCAATAATTCTTTCTCTTTCCTTTACTTTCTCCCCCCTCCACCTTCAATTTACATAATGTGAATCCTGACTTGGATTGCGATGATCAGGTGCAACAGGCCGATAGCCTCCATTGCTCCGCGTGCGGCGAGGTACATCGTCTGGTCACGTCACAAATTCGACATTTGTCATCCACTTTTGGGGTATTTCCCGACATTTAAGGCCTCAGGTGTCTTACATTAAGTTACTTGTCTCAGCGTCATCGATGTCGCTTCGGATTTTTTCAAACGTTAATAAGAATCATCCTGTATATTGTAATATTATTGGATTTCAGCTACTATGCATATGAGATATTTGTCATAAAAGAAAAAGACAGCCAACGAGCTGTAGTTCGTAAAAATGCTAAGCATCACAGCGCGAGAGTAAAGAGACGAAATATTTTTTTAATGTACGCCTATACCAAGACGCACGTCCAGCGTTTAAATACGGGCGCAGATATTTAAAATCATTGCCGCAGCGCTTGATAGCAAGAAGCTGCGAAACAGAAGAAAGAACAACCTATCTTTTGTTAAGAAATATTCTAGAGACTTCATTATCACTTGTACTTTTGGTCGCCGACATGTTAAGACGTACAACATAGCATTGCTACAAGTTGTATTTCTATTTTGTGTAAAAACTTTGTGAAACGACGAACAAACATTCGGTAACTCGGGTATGGATGCAATGTACTTACGCACACGCAAGGACATTTAATTTTTAAGAAGGAACGGACTGACAAAGCAGCGATTATTGGACTGCGCCATGCACAAAATAAATATCAGATGTAAGTCATGCATTTACTGTGTATTTGTCAATGTTTAGAAGTTTAATGCCAATTTGTTCAAAATATATTAATATTTTACGATGCCGCAATTTTGTTATTCTTTTCTTTCACTAACCAAAAATGATGTTCAAATTGTATATGAGCTTTGTTACAGGTTCGCTCTTTATCGCGGTGTCTCGATTGTATTCGGGAGACCACTAATGTGTTCCAACTTCCGATCTGTTAATCTTTCTCTTACGAAATTCCACTAATTTGCTTTCATTTCCATTTTTATATTCAAATAGGTCCCTTGGGTATTTTCATCGAAGATTCTGATTGAGTGAAGGCAATCCGGGTCAAAATGTCAGTTATTCGCGTAATCAATCCGGACGTCTCCTGAACACAATAACAAACGCATCTGTGACTCTCTCTCTTTTAAAGTCGTACTAAAAAACGGCCACACAGGATAGCCGTGAGTACGCAATCTAGCGTTAGGTTACATTTTGTCAGTAAATATTACCAACCAACAGTTACAGCATCACTATTATTATTTACTACTACTTCTTACACAGAATAAGCAAGTTCCTAACGCCAGAATATCTCGAAGGTTTGGCTGCCACCTCGTATGGTGTCAAAAATTAGATAGACTTTATGCTGTCAAACATTCCGCAGATTGTAAAAGAAGTATCTCTGCTAAATCAGTTCAACACTTAAAAATGTGATTGTTTCATTTTCCATTTGCCTTTCAGTAGCATTTAATAGCAATGCTTTGTGCATCGTTCGTGGAAATAATTACTCCGAGAAACATCACAACATAACCTGTGTGGGGTGGAAGCGGTCACGTGGTTCTCGGGGCCTACGCTGCAGTCTCGCGTTATTAACCTATGGCATGCGGCAGTGTTTGATCCCCCAGGAGGGTGTCGATGATAGCGGGGCGTGCGGATGGCACTGCCTGCCCTCTGCCCCTGCGCCACAAGAAATTGGATGTGACGCCGGCCTGACCGGGGAATGGTTTCATTACCGCCCGCTGATTGAAAATAGGCGGCGCATCGGTCGCGGTCGGTCGGCGGCCTGGCTCTGCGGCCGTCCGCACCGCAGCTGCGGCGCACAACTATTTCTCATTAGGGCCGGCAGAAATTCATATCGCCTGTTTGGAAGCCCGCCGCTGCTCACACGTAATTGGTCCGCGAGAATAATGCACGCGCCGCCATCGATTGTCCTCGCCGTCGACTGCTTTCTTTCCTGTGGCGGCCGCTTCGCGGATTATGGCCCAAACGCAATTCTGTGTTGTGCATCTAATGACGCTAACTTGTGCCGAGATCCTTTTAACTGTGGAAACATTTACGAAGTTGTGATGTCGTCAGTCGTACGACCACACCGCCGCCTGAGAGATCGATCCGCCGGATGCGATTCTCTCGATAAACGGAACAGAAGAACGGCTTTGTTAGCCAAAGAGTACACAGCCAGTCGCAGTACTTGTTCTCGTCGCGAGGCGCCGCTAGGCCACTTAATGTGCAGCAGGAGAGTAGTGCAGTTGTGCCAATCTACAGTTCGTAGTCGCGCTCAGTGGTCAGCCAGCGTCGATGTTAGTCACCTTCTGTAGCTCAGTCATTGCTGCCATCAAGTCTTTGTAGCACCGGGTTCGACATTCAAGATTACGAGAGATTAATTCGTCACTGCAAGGTGACTTGTAAATTATGTCATTCTACAGACACTTAGTCTAGTCGCGTCTTCTATAATTGTCAACCAACTGATCATGGACTGCAGCAAAGTTAAATTCTTTCTTATTTTGTACTCCTGCTAATTAATTGTGTTTTCCCGTTGTAGTTACCAGGCAGTCTTGGCATGGTAGAACCCACGTTTCCACCTCCTTGGCTACCTCATATTTGCCACCTCATGTCGATGGACTCGATTGTGGTGGAAGATCGAGAGCCACCAGAAGTGGAGAGGACCCCATCCTGGCTTTGGTATGTTGCAGCAAGCAGTACACTGAGGTGGCAAAAGTCATGGGGTATCTCCTAATATGGTGTCGGACCCACTTTTGCCCGGCATAGTGCAGAAACTCGACGTGGTATGGTCTCAACAAGTCGTTAGAAGTCCCCTGCGCCATAAGAAATTGGATGTGACGCGGGCCTGAAACAATCACATTTTTAAAGAATGATATACTTCAGGATGCGAGCCATACTGCCTATGTACACGGTGTTTGGGGAAGAACAAAAACTGTTATATGAACATAGGTTCGCAAATGCTTCGTTAGGTAGGTTATGGGTATTGAAAGGAACTTTAATTCTGCGAAATTGATGTGCACAACGTGAACGTATACGGAATACAGCTGGACCGTAACGTGATTTTTTTGCAAACAATGCACGGGTTTACGCTTGCAACCTACCACGTATTATGGTCATGTGACGGACATAGTACGGTGTACAGTCACCCATTGCTTGCACAGTTGTGCTGAGTAAGCCGCATTGTCTAGTGTACCGGCGACGGATCGATTAGCTGTGTAGTGTATGGTGTTAACTGTGTTCGTACAAGTGCTACTAACAATGCCACACGTCTAGTGTAATGAGGAATACGCAGATATGGTGTATGTTTATGGCTTCTGCGACGGTAGTGCTACCGCTGCAAGAGAAAAATAACACAGGCGCTTACCGACTCAACCATTACCTAATCGCAAGGTGTTTATCAAAGTGTTTATAACTTTGCGTGCAACAGGATCTCTTCCCAATTGACTTTTTCGTTCGAGAATGCACGTCAACAAACTTTGCAAGGATAGAAAGAAACTATGGCAAATATTGAACAAAGTCCCGGTACGAGAATACGAACAATGTCCCTGCGTATGAATGTCCCACAGACACGTGTATGGGAAACATTACATGCGGTAAATCTGTATTCATTTCACATACAGCATGTCCGAAATCTCCACGTTGGCGACACTGCCCAACAACTTCAATTCTGTCACTAGGTAATTCAGAATAGTAATTTCCTACCATACATACTATTCACTGACGAAGCCCAGTTTTCACGATATGGAATGAACAACACACGCAATAATCATCGATGGTCACGGGAGAATACACACGCTTCAGTGGATAGCAATTTCCAAGTTCGTTTTTCCATAAATGTTTGGTGCGGCATGATCGATAACTTTTTGATGGTTTCATTGATTAATCAGTCAGCGATTGGTGGGAGAGAGGTACCTGCATTTTTTGGAAAATTCATTTGTGGAACTATTGGAAGACGTTCATTTAGCCAACCGAATTGAAATGTACTTTCAACATGACGGTGCCCCTCCACATGTTACCTTACGTGTGAGGGACCATCTCAACCGCACCTACCCTCATCGGTGGATTGGCCGTAGCGGTGCTATTAACTGGCCTCAAAGATCACCTGACCTTACACCATTAGATTTCTGTTTATGGGGTTGGATGAAAGCAGAGTTGCACAAAGTGAAGGTAAATACACGAAATGAGCTGCTTCGTCGCATCATGGACGCTGCTGAATTGATTAGGAACCAACCACAGGCAACTGAACAAGCAACACAACATGTTATCGCTAGAGCGCAAAAGTGCATTGACGTTCATGGTGGGATATTCGAACCTGTTCTGTGAACTGTACGACATCTGCACGATAAGTGTTAAAGCCGTTTTTCAACTGAATACATGTAACATACATGTTGTAATGCATTATGTACTAAATGCAAAATAAATAAACATTGTGTAAAAATGTGTAACATAAGTGTACTTGAAACTTCCTGGCAGATTAAAACTGTGTGCCCGACCGAGACTCGAACTCGGGACCTTTGCCTTTCGCGGGAAAGTGCTCTACCAACTGAGCTACCGAAGCACGACTCACTCCCGGTCCTCACAGCTTTACTTCTGCCAGTACCTCGTCTCCTACCTTCCAAACTTTACAGAAGCTCTCCTGCGAACCTAGCAGAACTAGCACTCCTGAAAGAAAGGATATTGCGGAGACATGGCTTAGCCACAGCCTGGGGGATGTTTCCAGAATGAGATTTTCACTCTGCAGCGGAGTGTGCGCTGATATGAAACTTCCTGGCAGATTAAAACTGTGTGCCCGACCGAGACTCGAACTCGGGACCTTTGCCTTTCGCGGGCAAGTGCTCTAACAACTGAGCTACCGAAGCTAGTTCTGCTAGGTTTGCAGGAGAGCTTCTGTAAAGTTTTGAAGGTAGGAGACGAGGTACTGGCAGAAGTAACGCTGTGAGTACCGGGCGTGAGTCGTGCTTCGGTAGCTCAGTTGGTAGAGCACTTGCCCGCGAAAGGCAAAGGTCCCGAGTTCGAGTCTCCGTCGGGCATACAGTTTTAATCTGCCAGGAAGTTTCATATCAACGCACACTCCGCTGCAGAGTGAAAATCTCATTCTGGATAAGTGTACTTCTCTGTAACATTGTTTTCAAGAGAATAACGTTACGGTCCAGTTGTATTGCGTATACGTTCACGTTATACGCATCAGTTCTGCAGAATTAAAGTTCCTTTCAGTACCCATACATCCCCAACGAAGCATTTGCGGACCTACATTTATACAACATTTTTTGTTCACAATTACTTATACTATCACTGTGTAAAAACTTGACCTTACCTCCCCAAATAGCCTGTATAATTGCATAAGTGTTGCCGGTGCAGCATTTTGTGTACTAACTGATCTCACGATTGTGTCCCATAAATGTTCGATGGGATTTCTTATCGGGCATCTTGGTGAGAAAATCATTCGCTCCAATTGTCCAGAATGTTCGAATCAATCGTGAATAACTGTGGCCCGGCGTAATGGTAAATTGTCATCCATAAAAATTCCATCGTTGTTTGGGAACAAGAAGTCCATGAAGGGCTACAAATGGTCTCCAAGTAGCCGAACATAGCCATGTCCAGCCAATGATCCATGTAAACACACCAATTACGGAACCACCAACAACTTCCACAGAGCCTTTTGTTGACAACGTAGCTCCATGGCTTCATGTACCAGCTGAAATCGGGACTCATCTGACACGGCCACAGCTTTCCAGTCATCTAGGATCTAACCGATATGGTCAGGAGCCCAGAAGAGGCGCTGCAGGCGATGTCGTCCTGTTAGCGAAGGCACGCGCGTCGACCGTCTGCTGCCACAGCAGGTTCTGTTTACAGCATCTTGATGGTCGCATCCGTGTTTGGCGACATCGCGGTGAACGCACATTGGAAGTGTCTATTTGCCATCGCCATAATGGCGTATCGCCCGGCGTGATGGTAAGGGGTGCCGTTGGTTACACGTCTCGGTCACCTCTTGTACACACTGACGGCACTTTGAACAGTGGACGTTACATTTCAGATGTGTTACGACCCGTGGTTCTACCCTTCATTCGATCCCTGCGAAACCCTACATTTCAGCAGGATAATGCAAGACTATGTTGCAGGTCCTCTACGGGCCTTTCTGGATACAGAAAATGTTCGATTGCTGCCCTGGCCAGCACATTCTCCAGATCTCTCACCAACTGAAAACGTCTGGTCAATGGTGGCCGAGCAACTGGCTCGTCACAATACGCCAGTCACTACTGTTGATGAACTGTGGTATCGTGTTGAAGCTGCATGGGCAGCTGTACCTATACACGCCATCGAAGCTCTGTTTGACTCAATGTCCAGGCGTATCAAGGCCGTTATTACGGCCAGAGTTGGTTGTTCTGGCTACTGATTTCTCAGAATCTATGCACCCAAATTGTGTCAGTTCTAGTATAATATATTTATCCAATTAATACCCGTTTATTACCTGCACTTCTTCTTGGTGTAGCAATTTTAATGGCCAGTAGTGTTTTTTCTTATTTGGTTCAAAGATGCTTATAACCTTCCTTTGTAATGGTGGAGAAGCGTGGCTCCGCGCGACATCATTCTCAGGATCAGCGATGCTTCAAGCAGCCTAGTGTCGACACACATGAAAACAGTCCATAGCCCTGAAGTTCATGAAAGGTGTAAGGAGTGCTAATGAGGTCACATTGACACCGAATTTCATCGCAAGTCTGCCCAGCTCACCGCGTACGTGTCACACGATGGAAAGATCGTCACACTGCGTTATCCACATCTCACCCCTTCTCTTGAAGTCTCTGCAAAAATGGTTCAAATGGCTCTGAGCACTATGGACTTAACATCTGCGGTCATTAGTCCCCTAGAACTTAGAACTACTTAAACCTAACTAACCTAAGGACATCACACACATCCATGCCCGAGGCAGGATTCGAACCTGCGACCGTAGCGGTCGCGCGGCTCCGGACTGAGCGCCTAGAACCGCTAGACCACCGCGGCCGGCGAAGTCTCTGCAATGGAGGTCAGAACCACGAAGCCCACAGTGGAAATCACGCGTTGTTCTTATATTTCATAGGAAATTAAGAAAATAGATGAACACACTGTCTCCAGATTTTCTGTGCGTTCCAGAGACAAGAGAGAGATGGAAATTATTTAACCCTCTAACGGTAAGGTTGGAGTCGGATCCGACCCCAGCGAGTCTGTTTTGTTTATAACTCCCCACTGCCTTTTCTGAGAGCGCTGTGGTTCCAGCTACCCTACCAGCCAGTCGTCCCGAGAAAGCCGAGGAGGCCACGTCAGTCTGGTGAGTGACCTGCAGCTACCCTCTCTATCCGAAACCTACATTACCCGCGCTCGGGTTGGATCCGACCCCACTTTACTGTTTACGTCACACTTATTAGTTTCTTTTATGGGGAAGATTCAACACCATATTGATGTTTATATTACATCTAAGTTTTGTTTTCTCTTCTAGTATCTTACTAAAATGGCGCATCAACTCCTTAGAACTCCTGAGGAGATATACAACGAGTTTCTCCGACAGGAGGCTGAGTCAGAGGATGGCCACAATATCGATGCAGAAAACTGTTCAGAAACCGAGGATGATGTATTATCTAATACCGATGATGACGATGATGTATTTCATTGTGCGGCAGCAGCAGTCGAGTTTGATAATTCTCAGTCAGATGTAGATGATGAGGGAAATTTTGAGCTAGGTAAAGACTTAGAGACAATATGGACCAACAAACCCATCCATTCAAAATTTTCTAGAACACCAGCGTCAAATATTATTACCCATCTCCCTGGTCCACGTGGGGAAGCAAGGGGGGTCACTAGTGAATTGGAAATATTTTTATTATTTATAGATTCGAAAATAATAGAAAAAATTGTTTTGTACACAAATCTTGAAATCGAGAAATCTAGGCAAAAGTACAATACGGTCCAGTGGTTTCATTCACCAACAGAGAGCGTTGCAATAAAAGGGTTGATGGGCCTCTCTTCATGAGTGGTGTCCTGAAAAATGCTATGCTCAGTGTAGATGAGATGTTCTCAGCAACCTATGGACTTCCGGAATTCCGTTGCACTATGTGCAAGAAAAGGTTTGCACTTCTTCTAGAAAACCTCCGCTTCGATGATAAAGCCACCAGAGAGGCCAGAAAAATCAACGACAAATTTGCGGCTTTCAGAGAAGTGTGGGACATGTTTGAATCTAACAGTGAAAAAAAAAATGTAGTCCATCTGAATATGTCACAGTAGATGATACTTTACTGAGTTTTCGGGGTGCCTGTCCATTCAAAACGTATATCCCATCGAAACCCGACAAATTTGGGTTGAAAATAATGTCACTATGCGACGCAAGGACATTCTATTTTTTGCGTGGCATTCCATACACTGGCAAGGACAACAGAATAAAGAGGAGACCTGGAGATTTGCCTTTACCTGCCTAGTATGTTTTGTGCCTGACGGAATCTATCAGGGGTTCTAATAGAAATATTACAGTGGACGATTGGTTCTTCTCACTGGAGGTGACTGACGCCCTCCTCCAAAATAAACTCACATTTGTAGGTACATTGAGGAGGAACAAACCGCAAATGCCACTTTCAATGATGCTTTCCGCTCCAGTAGGCTCTTCAACATTTATGTATCAGGACGACAAAACTTTGGTGTCATTTACCCCAAAGAAAAAGAAAAAAGTTTTACTGATACCGTCTATGCACTTCTCTGGAGAGATAAATGACAAATCCAATAAGCCTGAAATTGTGGAGTTCTACAATGTAACTTAAGGAGGGGTCGATGTATTGGATATGCTTTGCCACAGCAGGACCACGAAAAGAAAATCGAGAAGATGGCCCATGCGGTACTTTTATGCTATTTTAGACATCAATGCTATAAATAGTTTTATCATTTACAAAAGCAATAGCAAAATGGACAGCTTTTCAAATGACGCGAGAATATCATTTCTCAAAAATCTTGCGCTGTCTTTGACAAAACCTCTTATGGAAAAGAGGTTGAAAAACACACATCTTCCCCGTGAGCTCCCTTCGTCTATTGGAAAACTTTACGAAAAAGAACCAATCGTATTAGACAACACTACCCAAGCACAGCCACTAAAGAAAAGAAGATGTGATTTTTGTGACAGATCAAAAGATAGGAAGGGGAATACTTTTTGTAGTAAGTGCAATCGTTCTATATGTGGGGAGCATAAAGTTATACATGCCCTGGTTGTAAGGAAACTGAGATGTGATAAATTGTGCCAAATATGTATTTTCAGGGCTGTATGTGGTCGTTCCCAGAATAACATTATCTAACATTCTGCGTGGTGTCTGTTTGTTCTATATCGTGTCTCCCTACCACTTTCGCGCAACGACGCTCTGAGCGTGTTTTTTAGGGAATTGACTAGTTTGAACCTGGGACCTATTGCTGGTAAGGAGACGCCAGACCACACATGACATGTAGAATTCAGAAGAGTTCAGTGAGACTAGCGATGATATAACCAAATACTTAATGATTTCAGCGTCAGCTCCACTGCACTCCCTGTAAAAAAATCTTAATACTAACTAAATTTAGTGGAAGGGGTTCAAGGCTTTCCTATTTTTAGGTAGCTGGTAAAATAACGTCGAAAAAGCAATTAAGTTTACCATTGGAAATTTTATTCTACTCACAAAACATCGTTTATAAATTGCACTATTGATAAAAGGAAATGTTTTAATATAGGATGGTAAAAACCAACTGCGTTCAACAAAAATGTGAACGAAAATTCCCTGAATGGGTTTCCAAGTTCTACAATGGATCGAAGAATGACCTATGCCATATCACATCTATAATCTAGGTTTAAATTAAGTTTCACAGAAGAGAAAACTATCAAAATGGTCTACAGTGACCCTCAATTATCTTTAATTACTTATCTAACTTGTCGTAAATTACAGTGGCTGATGTGGCTTCTCAATAACTATATAACAGAAAAATCATCGCATTTCAGATTTTTACTTCAAGTGGCAAATGTGAACACCATGAGCTTTAATTGACGATCGACACTAGTATTACGCAAAAAGGGGGTGTAACAGATGAGACTTCTGCAGTTCTGAGTGAAACTTTATGCGCTGTTATGCGGCATCGCGTGCGTTCATTATCTTGTCGGTGTTCGTCAGGGGGCGACGGGCAGCACAGCTCCGCTCACCTCGCCGTCTCGGAAGCAACCCTCTCCTAACTTCTCCTTACTACAATTTATCGAAGTTGGTTTAAAAAAACTATCTGGCTGTCTTTTCATCTGACCAATCAGGGTCTCAATGTTAACCTTAAGCTCCACCTACAAAAATTCTGTCTATCCAAAGAGAAACGTTATACTTTTCATGGTGGGGCAATGTTTTTAAAGTTTGCAATGTAACAGAGACGTGAAAAAGTCTCACGCTAAAACTTGCAGCTGGTGTGGTCCTTTTTGTGTTATCATAAAATCTATACTGTGCTTCTGGAGGGCTCTAGCTTTTAACATAGTTTGGGGGGGGGGGGGTGGTCCTGACGTAACAGAGACGCGAAAAAGTCTCACGCTAAAACTTGCAGGTGGTGTGGCCCTTTTTGTGTTATCGTAAGATCTATACTGTTCTTCTGGAGGGCTCTAGCTTTTAACGTGGGCTGGGGGGTGGTCCTGACGTAACAGAGACGCGAAAAAGTCTCACGCAAAAACTTGCGGCTGGGGTGTGGTCCTTGCGGTTAGCTGGCGACGTGGGTGTCCGTCCCTTATCGTAGGGCCTTCCAGCTTAACACGGTTCTGCTCTCAGCTTCTTTTCTCGTTTCTCCCCTCGGAACTGCGTCTGTCTTACGGTGGGAAGGTATGACATGCATTTAGGCGTTCTTGTGTTAGTCTGTGGTATTCCATTTGCTCACTCGTTACTCGTATTACTTTGGTTAATTTAATGTCACGATTTATTCGGAGCTATGTGACATACTACTGGATTTGCTTATCATGTCAGGGTTTTCATGGAAGGTGTTGGATTTGCCTGACACCTTACAATTATACATTTATTATTTGTTCCTATTACATTATGTGTACAAAGACATTTATTATTGAGAACTTTATATTTCGAAACTGCTGACACTATAATTATTTTCTACAATTAGTAAGAGATGTTTCTCATTTAGTTCCTATCTTTAGAATTTCTAAAGCACTCAAGTTCCTAGTTGATGACTGAATCTATTGATTTTTACTATGTTCTCAATAATTTTATAGAGAATATTTCTATTAAGGTATTTTTTGTAATCAAGTTCCTATTTTTTCCAAAGTACTTTATATTCTTACTTATTGACTACAAAAATAAAAAACTTGTTGTTATAACAAATATTATATTGTTTAATTGATAATAAAACTTTTTCCCATTATTCATTTTTTATTTTACCCCGAAAAATCGGTATTTGGAGGGTGGGGTCTGATCCAACCCCACCTTACCGTTTATGTCAGGAAACTCACCTTACCGTTAGAGGGTTAATATTATACCCGATGTATGGAAGTAATTTTGGGATAGTTTAATTTTAAGGCAACGCCTTTCAAACTACAGTTTTTGGAGGTAATCGTCCAAGTAGTGCTCTGTGAGGGACCTGGACTCTACGTTTTGCCTGCTCGAGAAACCGACTTGAGACTGAGTTACCCTGCGGGGTCCTATTTATAAATAGCACAATAGGTGATAAATCAGAGCTAATTACATCCTTACTCCATCCCCTCACATGTTACTTCTGTCGCGTCTTAGAAAGATGTAGCTGTCTAGATTTATTGAACTTGTGGGAATATACTTGGTGTGAGCCAGATCACCGACGAAACACTACATAGATATCTACGTTTTGCAATATGTGACAGACCTCGTCGAGATGAGCTGACAGAGACTGGACCTCTGCATGTATGACACGGAGTTTGGAGCGTTCAGGTGCAGAGCGTGTGAGAATACAGCTGCTGTACAGTTGCGACTCTGCATCATTGCTGGTGAGAAAACAAAGCATAACGAATCGCGCTGACCTGGGGGAGCGCAGGTTTCCGGAAGTGAAAGCAGCAGGTATCTTCAGGGAGGAGGGAGGTATTGTGACCAAGGCAAGCGCGGTTTGCAGCAGTCATTAAAGAGTCGGCTGGTGACATGAAGGAAACTCGCTAAAGTACTGAAAGTAAGATAAACGGAAGAAATGCAGTGTGTACTATTAATGGCGCTAATAATGAGTAACAACAATAATATGATAATAGTTTGCTGAATGAAAATGGAAGTAAGACTAAGTTGATGCAGTAACTGGATAACTAAATAATAATAATAACAGGAATTAGTATTGAAATAAAACAAAATAGTAGCACATTAGTTAAGTTATGGTTAACTATTATGTACAATAACTTTATAAACGCACCCTAGTGGCAGCAAGAGTTAATATACTTTTAGCTCCTAAAGCACAGTCTTTCGAGTTCATTTGCACTGAAAAACAAGCTTTTTTCATTTTCGGTCTTCACCAATTTCCTGCCATCATTTGTCCATACGTTTCGTAGACCGGATCTCTAAATCGCTTTGTTAAAAATGTTTATTCATTCAGAAATGAGACCCTCTCATATTGTCAAACCGGACTTGGCGAGTTTCTTCTTTGGTCTGAAGATCAACTGTACAACACGATCTTCCCAATTATTGGTCTAGGTTCTGTAGATCCTGGGGTCCCTCTCTATGATTTCTGTCAACGTCATTCAGTACCACCTGCAGGCCTACCTTCTTATGGACAATATTCGTCACTAATTCGTCTTATTCTCTCTGCTATTCTCTGTAATCCCGAACAGTCTGAGGTTATTGTGTCTCTGATATTGTATAAGTTCGCCAGAAAAAAAAAGAAAAAAAAAACAGGAAGTGCATGAAGTATGTCCTCTACAAAATTGCCGTCTTTGGGGTCTGTACCCAAACAAAGGTCGCGAGAGGGGTCGGGATGTGAAATGATGGTGCATCAAGCAAAGCATGTTTTAAAGTGTCAAATTCTTCCTGAGCTTTGTTCTTCCAGCACCAGTTTGTATTCGTGTCACTAACTTGACCCAACCGTAGAGTGTCAAGAGCCTTTTAATAAGCCAAACCAAGAAAGAAATTTATGAGCCCAAGAAAACTTCTCACTTGGCGTTTTGTTGTTGGAGTAACACTATCTCGAATGGTCTGAATTTTGTCTGGATCAGGTTCAATCCCAGAAGCTGAAATCATATACTCTAAAAATTTAATTGACGTCTTTACAAATTCCGATGTATTCAGATTGACAGTAATCCCATGTTTTGGAAAAATTTCTATCAGTGAATTTAAAGTGCTACTGTGTTGGTATCACGCTTTCTCTGCAATCAGCATGGCGTCGCCATACATAGTGATTCTGTTCTTTAATTCTTCGGGTAGAATGGAGTTTAATCCTCTGATAAATGTTGCTGAAGAAATATTCAAGCCCAGAAATTTCTGTAACAATTCGTCTACGGCGTCTCGTCTGACTGTTTCTGGTACAGTGATCTCATTTATTTGCCTCGAATCCGGCACACGTCAGAGAGATTTGACTTTCTTCAGCACGAAATGTAATGGACCATTGTTAAGGGCTATTTGCTGTTTCAATGATGCCTGGCTGAAGCATGGATTCAGTCTCTCTATAAATGAGTGGAATAGTGGAATGTCTTCCTACAAACGTATTGTGCGGTTTCGCTTGAAATTCGTAAAAAAATCCCCTAATGGTTCCCGGAATGTTGTCAAAAACATCAGCATGCTGTAATCGTTGTTTGTCGTGTCACATGTGTCTTTGCAGCTATCTACTTTGGTCTGTATTACCTCTAAAATGTTTGTTGGCGATTCGTTGTCTTATTTGCGTAAGAAAAGTCTCTGTTATTTAAATGTTTCTCTCTCGATAAGCTTTGTGCAAAGTGATTAAATCTGAGCATCAGTGTTGAATAGCGATATGCAAGAATTGTTGAAATTCAATGCTGGTTTGTATTTAGGGAATCGATACCCAATATTGCTTCAGTTGTAAGTAGAGGTACGATCAGAAAGTTTGCCAAAAAAGTGTGACCTTGGATCATGAATCCATATGTGTTTGTGATTTGATATCAACTCCTTTTCCTGCAACAGCACGTCTACTTTTAACTATGTGTAACACGTAAAGTCCTTTACCTGCAACGTCGCCTTTTATTTTAATTTTGTGTAAGGGTGCAGCAGGGGCAAGATCCGTCAGAATTACAATAGTTGAATGGTGAATCGCTGATAACTGTAATGGGAGAGCCTGAGTCCAAAACTGCATCGAAAGAGTGTTTTCCTATTGTGTACTGAAGATTGGATGGTAAATGTATTTCTGTAGTTCTTCTTTTTCTCGCAATAGCAAATCTCTAATGTCTTCTAAACAGATCATATTTTAAAAAATGTTGTATCGCCGAGCGCATCTTCTGGCGCCTGCATTGTCGATCTCCGCTGTCTTATCTCTGTGTATAGGGTGATGAAACTTCAACTGTGTGTGCCGTCCTTTGTTGTTCCAGATTGTTCGGTTAATGCTGCTGTGGATGAAAACGGTTGTCTGGCTTATTTAAATGAAGATTTTGTTCGTTATTAGAGTTTCGTTTTCTCTAGTTTTCGCTACCCCTGTTCCCATAACTGTTATTTTGATTCTGATAGTGTTGTCTGTTGTCGTGTGAGTTCTGGTGGTATGGTTGTTGTCTATGATTGTGTAAATTGCTATTCCTCTGTACGTAATTATTTCCTGAATTATTATTGTGTGAGTGACTGTGACCATAACTGTTGAAGTTGTGTCATTTGCTGAATGTCTGCTGTTTGTTGCGCTGAAAATTACGATTCTGCTGGTAATTGTTCTCATACGATCATTAAAGTTATGGTTGTTATAATTTTGGTTCGATCTCGTCTGTCGTTGCCAAAATGGTTACGTCGCTAAATGATCCTGACTGATTTCTGCTGTTTCTGTCCTGATAGATATGGTTCAATAATGTTATCCCTGCAATGGGTATATGACTCCTCATTTTCTAGTACTTGCAAAACGTGAATATTGTCTTTCTGGTGTCCTGTCTGTAGCGAAATGCTTACGGATCTTGGAAGTTTCGAACTGGAAATTTGGAGTAACGCGGATGGGCTGTAAAGTTCTAGCAAATGTCGGTTTTGTTGTACCATGTGTTCAAAAAATTGTGTGAGCCTTTCAAATTACGAGTTTTCAGAGTTTGGTAAACTTAGAAGTTTCCCCTTGACACTATGCTATGTTGTCTCAGACCAGTATGCTTCAAGGAATGCGCTCTGAAATTTTTCAACTGAAAAACATTTCGTGCAATCCGTCTCATCCTCATTGCTGGTTGTCCCTCAAAAAAAGCCAGATAAGTTCTAATTTGTGTGTGATCGGTCAAGTAGGTGGTAGAGAGAAGCTAAACTACTGGACCCAGCCTAACGGATGTAAGTCGTTTGCTCCTTTTCGAAAAACTTTAAATTTCCTGACTGATAAAAAGTCTTTCCAGCCATGCTGTCGTATCTTTGGTTGTCGTAAGAGTTTTGTCTATTGGAGTAAGTGCGAAAATGTTCGTGTATTTCTACGAAGTCTCTTTCTCTTAAAGATCTGCTTAAATGTTGTTGTTGAATATTTCCCATTTTGTGTTCGTTATAGTTTGCTGTGCAATTGTAAGTACAATACTAAGAAGATAGGCTGTATAATTTCTGGAAGATGAGCCGAATTTTGTTTACTTCTTGTTTGTGCTGTCAGTTAAGTGCCACTTGTCCTTGTTTAAAATCGTCTGAGGATTGGTATTCTTGTTTCTGTAAGTGTACTTTACGTGAAAGTTCATCAATTATTTTTGTAAAGTCAGATAAGTGCACTGCTCTCGCCTTACATTATTCATAATTGTGCTTTGTCACTGTACCGTTTACTAACAAATTTTATTCCCTACCAGCTATTAGAGAGACCAACTGTCATATTTTTGATCACTTAATCTAAACAATACATAATTTTTTTGGCCAACATGCCGCGTTAACATTGAAAATAGTAAGCAACTCGCAGAAAACAATTTGCAAAATTCAGCAGACAGCAATAAAGTGATTTCGTATAATACAGCTGCTAATAAGTGACCTTAATTTAGATGCAATAATGTAGGAGGCTGTTACGTCCCGTCCGCACAGTCGGAGTACAATTAATACCGACACTCATGAATCAGAAACGATTCAAAATCCAGATAACGACAGTTTCGTAAATTTGATCATTTCTTTCTCTGAGGATAGTCATAACTCGAGACTCAATGTTGCAAATTCAGCTCCGCTGAAAAGGACAGCCACTCAAGCAATGAAAAATTTTTCATACTCTAGTCATAAAACAGGTTCATCACTCAACAAACATTACCAATTCTTAGTAGAACAATGACCTACGTCTTCTGCTTCAGCAGTTATTACAAGAAAATAACAAAATAATTTGAGACTACACACAAATCTGGTAAAACGAACTTCAAAAACAACAAAAAGAAAACAGTATTATTATTTGAAAGGAATTTAGCCAAAAAAAATTGAAACAGGAATTCAGAATGTAGCTTCTAGAATCGAGGAAACTGCAGCAACACACGCACAGAACAACGTTTTCCGCAAAGAGAGGCTGAAGTAGACGAAAGGCTTAAGGAAGCAATCACTGACGCATACCGCCAAGACAAAGCTTTAATTACTGCTAAGATAAAAATGGTAGTTACTAGCACAGCCGTAACCATACTACAAAAGAAGTCACACACACACACATAAAAGATACAACAAATAGAAACAGACACAAAAACGATCGATGTCAGAGCTGAGGAACAGTGCAAGACAATGAATACTCAAGTTGATGACCTTTCAAGTAAAGTACACTTTACAGAAACAGGGAATACCAATCCTCAGATTTTAAACAAGGACAGGTGGCAGTTAACGGACAGCACAAACAAGAAGTGAACAAAATTCGCGCTCATCTTGCAGAAATTATACAGCCTATCTTGTTAGTATTGTACTCACAATTGCACAGCAAACTATAACGAACACGAAATGGGAAGTATTCAACATCATTTAAGCAGATCTTTAAGAGAAAGAGACTTCGTACAAACATACTAACATTCTCGCACTTACTCCAATAGACAAAATTCTTACGATAACCAAAGATACGACAGCTTTGACTACAAACACTTTTTATCAGTAAGGAAAGTTAAAGTTTTTCGAAAAGGAACAAACGACTTACATCCGTTAGATTGGGTCCAGAAGTTTAGTTTTTCCCTATCACGTACTTGACCGATCACACACAAATGAGAACTTATTTTGCAGTTTTTAGGAGGACAACCAGCTATGAGAATGAGACGGATTGCACGACAATGTTTTTCAGTTGAAGAATTTCAGAGCGCATTTCTTGCAGCATACTGGTCTGAGACAAACTTCTTACTTTTTCAACATGGAAAAACGGATTGGACAAGTTCTAACGAAATGTAAATTGTGTCCAAAGATTAAAACATCAGCTACTTCATACTTTGCTCAGTTACACCCTATCATTCCTGTTACAGTACGTCATTTAGCAGACGTTGACCTGTATGGACCTGTTACGACTAGTAGACAAGGCTGTAGTAAATTTTTGTAGTTTTACTTGTTTTGTAAATAAAACCGCCTTTTCTTGCTGCAACTTAATTTATTTTTCCCAGACGGGTTCCCCTTTTCCTTACTCGAAAGCATCATCAGTGGGATATAGAACGATACAGGTTTATCATTTATAGATGTTAAACTGTTCACGCCGCGTTTTCTTATTTAAATAAAATATTTACATTAAAATTTTATCTAAATAAAATTAGACTGCAAAACAGTTCACGTCGCGTTTTTTGTTGTAAATACTTTATTTACATAAAATTTTAATGTAAATATTTTATTTAAATAAGAAAGCGAGACGTGAACTGTTTGACTAAGAATAACAAAACTTTATCGTTATAGATCCCACTGAAAATGCCTTAGAGTAAGAAGAAGGCGAAAAGCATCTGGCAAAAATAAATTAAGTTGCAGCAAGAAAAGACGGTTTTATTTACAAAACAAGTATTTCTGTGCTTGCTGCGGAGGATGGCCAGCAAACAAACTCGTTATTTTTGTAGTTGTAAAGCTTACTTCCAAATTCGTTTCGTTCACATCATTGAGGAAAGCAACTACCAAAACAGTCACAGTGGCATTTGTTAAGAACTTCTTAGGACAAGTGGGACATGATGACGAAGTTATCTCTCAAAATGGACAATTTGGACCGCGTTCCTGGATTCACACATAGGACAATAGGAAGATTAAGCCAATTCTTATATCCCACTATCATGCCTAATTCAATCCATCTGAAAGTATAACGAAGGACATTGGGAAATTATGCAGACTTAACAATCACAAAAAACACAGAGAATGGGACAAGCACATCAACACCTTTCAGGATAACATAAATTCTTTGCCAGAAGATTCTACTTTACTTTCTTCTTATATAGTGCTCAAAAACAAACAACCAGCAGACAGAATTAAAGAAACTGTACAAATTCCTAAGCCACGATGCTTACGAGGTCACCAAAGAGTAGACATTGCACTAGCAAACGTCAAGCAGGCAGCAGCGAAGAAGAAACGACTTCAAAAGACAAAAGGCAGAGACATAAATTTCCAGGTAGGTGAAAAAAGAAATATTTGAAAGTGTATTAAGTTACTGGATGGGATACCAATAAGACTTTATAATAATAATTGGTAATAACTGGGAAAGTGATGTTATGTAAAGATTTCAATATAGATTTCAACTCGAATAGTTCTGATGGAGAGCACCTAGAGTCAGTGATGTCCAGCTTCGGTTTGACCCCCACGATAACGTTTCCAACAAAAATGGAAGGACATATGCTACAATGACTGATAATTTATTTCTAATTCCAACTGTCCTTCGCGAAACAGTTGTGGGTCTGTTTAGACAATTCGTAGGAGGCGGGAAATATCCAGGGACGTTCCAAAAGAACTTTTCATTGATTCTTACTATATGTGAATGATCTAACATCTTATTTGAGTTAGGATCCAAAATAAAGTGGTTTTTTTTTTCCTTTTACAAATAGTAAGAGCGCTAACTTCGATTTCACGCTTAGGTAAAATATTTAGTGCACTAAAGACAATAATTACAATAAAAGTTAGGTTTTCACATGGCATCTATTTCAGCGGCTGTATTTAGCAATGAAATTTGTTGTGAACAGTTTATTCAAGGCTGAAAGTAACAGATATATTGAGAACAATATCACCAGACTGGAAACCTCCCCATGGGCTACCAACTTACCACGAGAGTCCGCAGCTAGGTCTGACATTGCTTCTACTTACTTGTTTCAGACTCATTTTTTCCTTTCCTGTTAGCCTATTTTGGTCACCTCATGATATTTTCCACGCTGAAGGTATTAGGTTTTGAGGTCCAGGGGTTGGGGGGCTTTCACTTTCACTCTCTTTATTCTCTCTGATGGAGTAGAGGAACAGACCCCAACGGCAGCTTCGACAGAGAAAGAGACTTTCAGAACAATGTAGCTGGAATGAGAGCACTCCGTCTTCAGGCCACATCCGACCGCCGTGTCATCCTCAGATGAGGATGCGGATAGGAGGGGCGTGTGGTCAGAACACTGCTCTCCTGGTCGTTACGATGGTTTTCTGTGACCGGAGCCGCTACTATTCGGTCGAGTAGCTCCTCAATTGGCATCACGAGGCTGAGTGCACCCTGAAAAACGGCAACAGCGCATGGCGGCCCGGATGGTCACCCATCCAAGTGCCGGCCACACCCAACAGCGCTTAACATCGGTGATCTGACGGGAACCGGTGTATCCACTGCGGCAAGGCCGTTGTCTGGAATGAGAGGCTACCCACGAAATGCGATAGAAACAGAAACAAGGTTATAGTGTCTGTCGGCACCAGGATATGATCAACAGTGGCACGTAAAGGCCCAGTCAGAAGACTTATAACTTGGGCAGACAGGCCTCATAAACCATGGTGAAGGCAACCCAAGGGAAAGAGACCTTAAATAAAAGCTCTTGGTCCTCCAGGTTGGAGGTTGTACGATGGACTGGTGTCTCATCTACAAAACACGTTAAAAAAACTCATAAGTTTCATAGGAAGAAGATGGACAGATCTAATAGAAAAAACGCAAGAAAAAAGGCAAGAGATATGGCAGAACAGACACATTGAAGTTTGCTGTTAGAAATTTAGAGGTCCAACCTGAAGGAACTTGAGCTAGAAACACAATTTAAAACTCAAATGATTAGTGAAACCTTGCACATATTAAAAGGCCCAAAAAGTGGATTGAGTACACACTGATATATATAGTGGCGTAGAACAGCTAAACAGAGCAAGTCTGGAAAGACCCTCAGTTCCTACAAATATGCAAATGAGAGAATAATTAGTGCGCAATTCAAAACTGAAAGAGGATACCTCATTTCCATTGGAACCCAATACCGTTAGCATGCGGCGGGCCTTGATGGCGGAATAGAAAGTGTCTGTGCCAGGTGGTGGATACGTGACGCCAAATATACATTTACGTATTGTATGCTTTGCAGAAGATCGAGTGCTCGTAGACGGTGATCTAAGAGCCCAGCTCATAGCTGGGAAAGTAGACGTCTGCAGTTGAGGGCAATTGTCTGCCACAAATCAGTTGCGAAGTAGAGTCCTTAGCACAAGAGTATATCAGCTACACGTAAAGAAACAGCACTGTCCGCAGGAAGTCCCGCACATATAGCCATGGCGCTCGATTTCGTTAAGGCAGCTACCAGAAGCTTCGCCGTAAGTGGTAATCCATACCAATGACTTCCTCACCTCCCCTCAGCACCGCTGCGAAGAACAATGACGAGATCTTATGCGTATTCAGTGCAGCTGAATGCATGGTCACCGAGAGATATCCCAGAGAGGCGTTGACGGAGGACGCATAGCAACAATGCACAGAATGGGTAGCCTTGATGCACTGATCGGTGGATCGAGAGGGGAGGAGTAAGGCGGCCATTGTAGAGTACACGAGACGTAGCTCCACGAAGGAGACGCATTACGACGTCGACGGTAGTATCAGGGTAGCTCATATTGCGAAGCACCCCTTCCAGGAAGTCGTGATCGGCGCGATCGAACGCCTGGCTGACGCCAAGAGCTGCCAAAAATCCAGGCCTACGAAGTGTGTGGGAAAGAGCGATTATGTCCCGATAGTGGCAAAAGGCAGCGCGGATGTTATTTATACCTCCCAAAGAAGCTTGATCGGGGGATACCACGTACCGAGCTGTCCGTTCAAACCGAGCAGCCAACCGCTAGGTAAATATCTTCGTATCGCTGTTGAGTAACGGCAAAGGGCGGTAATCGCATATCCGTGAGGTACCCCGAAGCTTGTGGATGGGAATGAGGAAACCATCGAGGAAAGCGTCTGGAATTGGCACAAAAGGTTACATAAGGTCCTGACAAATTTCCGTTCACACTGGCCCCAGAAGAGGAAGAAATGTCCGATAAAACCTCAGTGGAAGGCCGTCAGATCCAAGCGACCTGTCCGTAGAACCTGCCTGGATAGCGTCATGGACTTCGCCCTCCGTGACGTTAGCAATAAGATCCACCGTCGCATCCACAGAAACCGAGCCAAAGGAGAGTCTGGAGACAGCCGTAATGTTGGCAGGGCGGTGACGTTCAGAGTACAGCGTAGCATAATGTGAATGGAGGGCAGACCCGATATCCCGTTGGTATCAAAATGCTGTCCCTCACCGGTCGTAAGAACATTAGTCAAATTCCTCCGACTGTGGCGAAGTTCCGCTATGACATGATACATACATGGACTCTCTTGCACTAACCCATCGTGTGTGAGCGCCCTGGCCATAGTTCCTTCAAGGTGGCGGCGAGAGAGGGACGTCAGCTGTGCCTTGGCACGATTCGCCGCCTCCAGCCGCTCTGGCGAATACAGCATCATAGTACATTCCCGGAGAATGATTAAATAGAATTCCTGAGTCCGTCGCTGCCACGCCGAAACCGCCCTTCCGTAACCAATCAAGGCCTTGTGGGTATACACGATCGAGTCGGCTGGAAGAATGGCTAGTGAAATTTGTAAACCGTGGACGGTCGCCATGAACATGCTCCCAAGAATCCACTAGGCTAAGGTACAGGAGAATTGCCGAACACAGAGATTGACGTGGTAATTGGTCTTTGGATGCCTGGGTGCAGCTGAAATCGCCTCCCATGATCAACGTATCCTGCCGACCCAGGAAGAGAGGTGTGACTGTCTCTGAGAAGAAGGTGGAACTTTTACAGTGGCTGCCCGAACCAGATGGCGCATAGACATTGACGATCCTGACGCCACTAAACATGAGAATCATACCTCTGGCACCAGAGAGATAGGTAACTGCATCAGCGAGAATATCGTCACGTAAGAGGATCTTCACCCCACTACCAGTAGGGGAAGCATGAGAGACATGTGCTGTAAAACCATGGGGAGCACAGAAAGTTGCAACATACACCTCCTGAAGGAGAGCTACGTCAACGTCCGCGGCATACAGCATGTCATGAGGTGAAGCTAGTTTGTGGCGTACGCGAATAGTGTTGACATTGACTGTGGCTATGGGATAAGTCTGTAAAGCTGCCGTCACCAGGAAGACAAGCGATTCAAACACAGGGGAAGAACTATAAACTCCCTGTTAGGCCCCCACTGAAGGGCACATCATTGTGATGAGAAGGGAGCATCGTCCGCCCAGGATTCAGACGTGTCACCGAGCCGGTTCAATGGAACATTATCAGAGGTGCGCCCACAGGTAGCGTCAGACACAGAAAGGGAGGCAACCGCAGGTGGGGGAAGGTCGTGTCCGGAGGTGGACTCTGATTTGAGATGGAGGCAGAGACGGACGTCGCTTCGTCAGGTGGCAGGGCGTCAGAGGACAGAGCACCTTTAGTCGCAGGGTCATCCTGCGCAGACATCCGGTGGATGTACGGGGTGTGGCTAGAAAAAAACCGGACTAGTACTGGTGAAACAATAAAACGAATGCAATAAGGCCGAAAGTCGCGTGGCCTGTCACGTGACTCTCGCTCCGCCTACTGCTCGAGTTTCATCTGCCTCCTGCACTCAGTCTGCCCGTGGCGTCTGTTTTAAGTAGTTGACGTTTTGTCTGTGCGTCGGAAAATGTTGAGTGTACAGAAAGAACAGCGTGTTAACATCAAATTTTGTTTCAAACTAGGAAAATCTGCAAGTGAAACGTTTGTAATGTTACAACAAGTGTACGGCGATGATTGTTTATCGCGAACACAAGTGTTTGAGTGGTTTAAACGATTTAAAGATGGCCGCGAAGACACCAGTGATGACACTCGCACTGGCAGACCATTGTCAGCAAAAACTGATGCAAACATTGAAAAAATCGGTAAACTTGTTCGACACTTTCCTTGTCAACTCCTGTTAACTCAGACACTGCTCTGATTGTTAAACGGCGATCTTGTCGAACAAGTTTACCGATTTTTTCAATGTTTGCATCAGTTTTTGCTGACAATGGTCTGCCAGTGCGAGTGTCATCACTGGTGTCTTCGCGGCCATCTTTAAATCGTTTAAACCACTCAAACACTTGTGTTTGCGATAAACAATCGTCGCCGTACACTTTTTGTAACATTACAAACGTTTCACTTGCAGATTTTCCTAGTTTGAAACAAAATTTGATGTTAACGCGCTGTTCTTTCTGTACACTCAACATTTTCCGACGCACAGACAAAACGTCAACTACTTAAAACAGACGCCACGGGCAGACTGAGTGCAGGAGGCAGATGAAACTCGAGCAGTAGGCGGAGCGAGAGTCACGTGACAGGCCACGCGACTTTCAGCCTTATTGCATTCGTTTTATTGTTTCACCAGTACTAGTCCGGTTTTTTTCTAGCCACACCTCTTAGTCATCAGAAGTGGCACGTCGTTGTCTCTTCCGTTTTCTCGGCGACCGTTGCTACCTAACGTGCTGTTCTGTGTCGGATGGCGGACGGCTATCGTCCAACATGTGGCCAGATGGCAGAAAGGCAGAGGTAGGTACAGCTCCATTATCGACAACCATGGGGTCGGGACAGACAGCTTGCGCCTGCTGACAATCGTCATTCATTTGTACTGCCTCCGGTAGGGGTGTAGGAGAGACAGGCGAAAGGTCCATCGCGTCGTCGAGAGGAGCTGACACGGGTACCGACTGATTCAGAAGGGACGAGCCAGGCAACAACGCCGCAGACGCGTAAGACAGGGTTAACACAGTGGGCGCCGCAAGAGGAGCGACGTCTACGTCGGAGGCATTCAGAACGGACATTGCCTTCCTGGCCACAACCTGAATAAGTGCGCGGCTGGCCATCCTACATGACGACAGCCCTGCAGCTGGCAATAATCAGGTAGGAAGGCACATGTTTCCGCAGTTCAATTTTTATCTGACGGACACCACTGAGGACACGGTACATTTCGAACGCCTTCCCTGTTTCAGCCGTAAGGTTTAAAAGTGGCCACCACAGCGTCCGACGGTGCTTCAAACGGGAGTCCGAAAACTTGCAACGTTCGGAGGCCAAAACGAGCGTGATCAACCACTACAGTCCCTGTATGTCCGTCACAGTATCGAGAGTTGAGATCGTTAGCGTGGCGCCGCACAACGTCGGCGCACAGGTCGTCATGTACACAATGGTACTAAAGATTGAAAAATGTATTCCGAGAACGTCTTGTGGCGGGAGACGCATTTCATCCCGTATAAACCGTTCAACTTCATACGTTTTCAGTCGTTCGTGATTAAATGGAAAAGTTACTTTAATTGTGTCGTGACGGTAAGAAAACGCCATGATGGTCAATGTAGTCGGACTCGCAAGCAGCACAACCGGCGAGACGCAAACAAGCCGTGTGCACCTCACCACAGTCAAAGGCCAACTGTCTTCTACGCTATCGATTCCGATATACATCCAGTCTCTATCTGTATCTCAATTGTATCAAATACAGTTCCTCGGAAACCTTCAAAGCCGTCATACTATACTCTGTTCATCATAAGAATAAACCTGATGTAAACAAACACAAACGCGATGATTGGTCAGTTGCCGGAGCATATGTACACCAGTGTTGTTGGAAGTAGGTCCTACTTATGCATTACATATATTATTACTCCCCCCCCCCCCATGAACCATGCACCTTGCCGTTGGTGGGGAGGCTTGCGTGCCTCAGCGATACAGATAGCCGTACCGTAGGTGCAACCACAACGGAGGGGTATCTGTTGAGAGGCCAGACAAACGTGTGGTTCCTGAAGAGGGGCAGCAGCCTTTTCAGCAGTTGCAAGGGCAACAGCCTGGATGATTGACTGATGTGGCCTTGTAACAATAACCAAAACGGCCTTGCTGTGCTGGTACTGCGAACGGCTGAAAGCAAGGGGAAACTACAGCCGTAATTTTTCCCGAGGGCATGCAGCTTTACTGTATGATTAAATGATGATGGCGTCCTCTTGGGTAAAATATTCCGGAGGTAAAATAGTCCCCCATTCGGATCTCCGGGCGGGGACTACTCAAGAGGATGTCGTTATCAGGAGAAAGAAAACTGGCGTTCTACGGATCGGAGCGTGGAATGTCAGATCCCTTAATCGGGCAGGTAGGTTAGAAAATTTAAAAATGGAAATGGATAGGTTGAAGTTAGATATAGTGGGAATTAGTGAAGTTCGGTGGCAGGAGGAACAAGACTTGTGGTCAGGTGACTACAGGGTTATAAACACAAAATCAAATAGGGGTAATGCAGGAGTAGGTTTAATAATGAATAGGAAAATAGGAATGCGGGTAAGCTACTACAAACAGCATAGTGAACGCATTATTGTGGCCAAGATAGATACGAAGCCCACACCTACTACAGTATTACAAATTTATATGCCAACTAGCTCTGCAGATGACGAAGAAATTGAAGAAATGTATGATGAAATAAAAGAAATTATTCAGATTGTGAAGTGAGACGAAAATTTAATAGTCATGGGTGACTGGAATTCGAGTGTAGGAAAAGGGAGAGAAGGAAATGTAGTAGGTGAATATGGATTGGGGCTAAGAAATGAAAGAGGAAGCCGCCTGGTAGAATTTTGCACAGAGCACAACTTAATCATAGCTAACACTTGGTTTAAGAATCATGATAGAAGGTTGTATACATGGAAGAACCCTGGAGATACTAAAAGGTATCAGATAGATTATATAATGGTAAGACAGAGATTTAGGAACCAGGTTTTAAATTGTAAGACATTTCCAGGGGCAGATGTGGACTCTGGCCACAATCTATTGGTTATGAACTGTAGATTAAAACTGAAGAAACTGCAAAAAGGTGGGAATTTAAGGGGATGGGACCTGGATAAACTGAAAGAACCAGAGGTTGTACACAGTTTCAGGGAGAGCATAAGGGAACAATTGACAGGAATGGGGGAAAGAACTACAGTAGAAGAACAATGGGTAGCTTTGAGGGATGAAGAAGCGAAGGCAGCAGAGGATCAAGTAGATAAAAAGACGAGGGCTAGTAGAAATCCTTGGGTAACAAAAGAAATATTGAATTTAATTGATGAAAGGAGGAAATATAAAAATGCAGTAAATGAAGCAGGCAAAAAGGAATACAAACGTCTCAAAAATGAGATCGACAGGAAGTGCAAAATGGCTAAGCAGGGATGGCTAGAGGACAAATGTAAGGATATAGAGGCCTATCTCACTAGGGGTAAGATAGATACTGCCTACAGGAAAATTAAAGAGACCTTTGGAGATAAGAGAATGACTTGTATGAATATCAAGAGCTCAGATGGAAACCCAGTTCTAAGCAAAGAAGGGAAAGCAGAAAGGTGGAAGGAGTATATAGAGGGTCTATACAAGGGCGATGTACTTGAGGACAATATTATGGAAATGGAAGAGGATGTAGATAAAGATGAAATGGGAGATATGATACTGCGTGAAGAGTTTGACAGAGCACTGAAAGACCTGAGTCGAAACAAGGCCCCCGGAGTAGACAACATTCCATTGGAACTACTGACGGCCTTGGGAGAGCCAGTCCTGACAAAACTCTACCATCTGGTGAGCAAGATGTATGAAACAGGCGAAATACCCCCAGACTTCAAGAAGAATATAATAATTCCAATCCCAAAGAAAGCAGGTGTTGACAGATGTGAAACTTACCGAACTATCAGTTTAATAAGTCACAGCTGCAAAATACTAACACGAATTCTTTACAGACGAATGGAAAAACTAGTAGAAGCCAACTTCGGGGAAGATCAGTTTGGATTCCGTAGAAATATTGGAACACGTGAGGCAATACTGACCTTACGACTTATCTTAGAAGAAAGATTAAGGAAAGGCAAACCTACGTTTCTAGCATTTGTAGACTTAGAGAAAGCTTTTGACAATGTTGATTGGAATACTCTCTTTCAAATTCTAAAGGTGGCAGGGGTAAAATACAGGGAGCGAAAGGCTATTTACAATTTGTACAGAAACCAGATGGCAGTTATAAGAGTCGAGGGACATGAAAGGGAAGCAGTGGTTGGGAAGGGAGTAAGACAGGGTTGTAGCCTCTCCCCGATGTTGTTCAATCTGTATATTGAGCAAGCAGTAAAGGAAACAAAAGAGAAATTCGGAGTAGGCATTAAAATTCATGGAGAAGAAATAAAAACTTTGAGGTTCGCCGATGACATTGTAATTCTGTCAGAGACAGCAAAGGACTTGGAAGAGCAGTTGAATGGAATGGACAGTGTCTTGAAAGGAGGATATAAGATGAACATCAACAAAAGCAAAACAATGATAATGTAATGTAGTCTAATGAAGTCAGGTGATGCTGAGGGAATTAGATTAGGAAATGAGACACTTAAAGTAGTAAAGGAGTTTTGCTATTTAGGGAGCAAAATAACTGATGATGGTCGAAGTAGAGAGGATATAAAATGTAGACTGGCAATGGCAAGGAAAGCGTTTCTGAAGAAGAGAAATTTGTTAACATCGAGTATAGATTTAAGTGTCAGGAAGTCATTTCTGAAAGTATTTGTATGGAGTGTAGCCATGTATGGAAGTGAAACATGGACGATAAATAGTTTGGACAAGAAGAGAATAGAAGCTTTCGAAATGTGGTGCTACAGAAGAATGCTGAAGATTAGATGGGTAGATCACATAACTAATGAGGAAGTATTGAATAGGATTGGGGAGAAGAGAAGTTTGTGGCACAACTTGACCAGAAGAAGGGGTCGGTTGGTAGGACATGTTCTGAGGCATCAAGGGATCACCAATTTAGTATTTGAGGGCAGCGTGGAGGGTAAAAATCGTAGAGGGAGACCAAGAGATGAATACATTAAGCAGATTCATAAGGATGTAGGTTGCAGTAGGTACTGGGAGATGAAAAAGCTTGCACAGGATAGAGTAGCATGGAGAGCTGCATCAAACCAGTCTCAGGACTGAAGACCACAACAACAACAACAACAACATATTATTACCAAGTTACGCTAAATAAAACTTTAAAATATTCAGGTGTATAAACAGCCATCAACGTTTTTCTTAATTACGGTTTGGTTATGTAGTTTTTATTTCAAAAATCGTGTAATCACAGTCTCAGCACTGTTGTGCTCTTATTGTCGCCCTGTTAATATGCAATATGAAACTGGCTGAGGCTGCTTCCCGTTCCGCAGTGAAACAAATGTGTGGGACACGGTTAAAAAGTGTTGAGAAATAGGTTGCACCTAATGTTTGTCCTAAATTTACAGAGATAAGCAGCTTTTAAGTTTTCCGAGGGAGGATGTGGTTGCAACGCAAATGCAAGTTTATGCACAGCAGAATCGGTAGCGCCAGAGGTTGGTGACTTATTGCAGTACTTGGTTAGCTGGTTCAAGTCACGTCTGAATCAAATTTTTTCTCTCTCAATTTGAATTACCTACATCTCGAAATTGTAAAATCCATCATCATTTTTTATGAATAATGCACGTCTTCTTGTTTTTAATTACATATTGCATGCAAATTCCTGTTTTCATTTCAAATATAAATTCTAACGTAAGTTATCGATATTTTATGAAAGATTGTTAACAAAGGTTGCTTAAATTAAGAAAACATAATAGTTTGAGTTTTTAAAGCAAAAATTGAAAACAAAATACTCTTTATTTTGACTATGTTCATTGTTTTATGCCACAGATGTGTCGTAGAAACATGAAAATCAATCATTTTCACAGCATCGAGCACATCATACAATTGCTACATTTTACTTTTGCTACTGTACCATTACAATAACACAACAGAACTGATCTAGAGCCAAGTTAAGTGATCTGGCCCTAGAAATAACAACACTGTTAAATTGCCAGACGTACTGGATCTAACGCACGCACCTTTTTCATGTCACTGCCGAACGGTTCAAAATGGTTCAAATGGCTCTGAGCACTATGGGACTCAACTGCTGAGGTCATTAGTCCCCTAGAACTTAGAACTAGTTAAACCTAACTAACCTAAGGACATCACAAACATCCATGCCCGAGGCAGGATTCGAACCTGCGACCGTAGCGGTCTTGCGGTTCCAGACTGCAGCGCCTTTAACCGCACGGCCACTTTCGGCCGGCCACTGCCGAACGTTGGCGGGATATACAGGGTGATTCAAAAAGAATACCACAACTTTAGGAATTTAAAACTCTGCAACGACAAAAGGCAGAACTAAGCACTATCTGTCGGCGAATTAAGGGAGCTATAAAGTTTCATTTAGTTGTACATTTGTTCGCTTGAGGCGCTGTTGACTAGGCGTCAGCGTCAGTTGATGCTAAGATGGCGACCGCTCAACAGAAAGCTTTTTGTGTTATTGAGTACGGCAGAAGTGAATCGACGACAGTTGTTCAGCGTGCATTTCGAACGAAGTATGGTGTTAAACCTCCTGATAGGTGGTGTATTAAACGTTGGTATAAACAGTTTACAGAGAATGGGTGTTTGTGCAAAGGGAAAAGTTCTGGACGGCCGAGAACGAGTGATGAAAATGTAGCACGCATCCAGCAAGCATTTGTTCGCAGCCCAGGAAAATCGACTCGCAGAGCTAGCAGAGAGCTGCAAATTCCACAATCAACTGTATGGAGAGTCCTACGAAAAAGGTTAGTTATGAAACCTGAACGTCTACTACCCGAGGCGATGGATCGGCCGCCAGGCAGCCCGTGACAGAGCACTTCATCACTTGCCTCCAAGAAGCCCTGATCTTACCCCCTGCGATTTTTTCTTATGGGGGTATGTTAAGGATATGGTGTTTCGGCCACCTCTCCCAGCCACCATTGATGATTTGAAACGAGAAATAACAGCAGCTATCCAAACTGTTACGCCTGATATGCTACAGAGAGTGTGGAACGAGTTGGAGTATCGGGTTGATATTGCTCGTGTGTCTGGAGGGGGCCATATTGAACATCTCTGAACTTGTTTTTGAGTGAAAAAAAACCTTTTTAAATACTCTTTGTAATGATGTATAACAGAAGGTTATATTATGTTTCTTTCATTAAATACACATTTTTAAAGTTGTGGTATTCTTTTTGAATCACCCTGTAGAATGACACATCATAAAAGAAAGAAGAAAATGTGGCGCCTCATGGCTTCGTTGATTCTGTTGTTGATCGACGCGTTATCAACTTAGCAGATGACAGTTCCATTACTGAAATGTATTTCTCGGATTCAGATAAGGAAGGAGCGAAGAGATTACCAGACGACTTACTTAATACCTTTAGTGGCTTCAGTATTCAACAGTACTGAGAAATCCCTGCAGTATACTTTTGCATCACACATAGCTAGCACACTCAGAAAAATTACCTTGTATTTAAGTCAGGAATTTTCATCACTCTTGTCTGTAATTGTAATACTATGTCAAATGAGAACGAGCACATTTTATGCTTTCCCTCTGATCACATCAGAAGCGTTCGTTAGTGCTCGAATTTTGGCGAGTATTATTTAATTCTCTTTAAAAATTAAATGACATTCGAAGCTATATTTTTCTTTGTCAGTCTCTTTTTACGTCTGAACTGCAACTGCTCATTTCATTACGGGCTAGTTGGACCGCTGGTTGGCCAGTGCTGTCCCAAGTTAAATGCGCCGCTAAAGCTGTTGTGCCGCACATTATCGCTCAATCTATGTGCGTGTAACACAGCATAAAACGTATCCTTATGATCGAACTTTACTGTACTGGTCACAACTTGGCTTCCACTTCACGTGAAACGAAATCTAATGAGATGCAAGCAAACGCGGGAGAATACGTGGCGTAATGTTTACATTAGGTTTATTCTTATGATGAACAGAGTATACTTACCAACCTTGTCGGCCTGCACGGAAGTAAGCTGCAGAGCATGTAACGCCGCCCGTGGTGATCACACATCCTACTACGAACCATGTCCCCGTTTTTAATGTCCAGGAGGCTATTGTGAGCTGCGGCTTCAGCGTAATTATGTCTTCGAATAAAACTGTCATTTCTTTTCGTCTCATTGCGTGTATCTTTCAGTTACCTCTGTACTATATTGTACGGGGAGTTCAAAAAATCTCTCCGCAGTGCCGTATGATTGTTAGAGGCGCGTGTCATGACTGTTCGCCTGTCTGGGTTACTTCCCTTCAGGTGGACTCTCCCAACATTCCACTGTTCCGTTTATCTCAGCCAGCGTCAGTAGTATCGTTGGTGTGTGTCGTTACGTGTTGATGTGAACGATTAAGTTTAGTTCCTTTGTTCGCTTGTTTCGTTTTTGTCACAGTTAAAATGCTAACCATTGAAGAACGTGTGTTTTTAGTCAAATAAATTATCAAAGCTGGCGGTAAATACACAGTCTCAGTTCGTCAAGCATTTAATTTAGTTTTCCTGGAGACAACACTTCCACATCGCGATACTGTGCGAGATTTGATTAACAAATTTCGAAGTACGGCTTCAGTGACACATGCACCGCAAAGTGGTCGTCCTAGCGTTTTGTCTGAGGATAAACTATTCGATATTTCCGATAAAATGTCAAAGAGTCCGAAAAAGTCAGTAAGAAAACTCGCCCAGGAAATCGATGTTAGTGTCGGAACGGCCCACACAGCTGCAAGGAAAAAATTAGAACTTTACCCATAGAAAGTGACAGTCGTGCAAGAGCTGAAAAATACTGATCATGGCAAGAGACTGCATTATTGCCAATGTTTTAAAAATTTCGTTCAACGAAATGGAAGGCATAATCTTAATGAAACATTTTACACTGATGAGGCGTGGTTTCATTTATCCGGGTACATGAACTCGCAAAATTCTCGTATGCATGTGGAGTACTGCAAATCCATTGTGTATTCATGAGGAACCACTTCATTCTGTGAAAATAGGAGTTTGATTTGCAATTTCTAGACGTCAGATTGTGGGTCCCATATTTTTCAACGAAACAATAAACACACAACGATACTGCAATGATATTGTTCCCATTCATAGGAGAACTTGTGTTAAGTAAAACCTGAACGGTTATTTTCAACAAGATGGTGCAACCGCACATACAGCTCGCGTTTTAGTGTCACTGCTTGCTGATGTTTTTGGTGATCGCTAAATTTCACAGTGACTTTGGCCTCCACGATCGCTTGACCTGACACAACCTAATTTTTTCTTCTGGTGTGCAGCGATAGCAACTGTCTATAAAAACCGTACAAAATCCATCGATGAATTTAAAACTGCAATATCCACTTTCACTGCTTCTGTTACAGAAGAAATGTTACAGCTTGTGTTTGGAAACATGATTAGACGAATTGAAAATGGTTCAAATGGCTCTAAGCACTATGGGACTTAACATCTGAGGTCATCAGTCTCCTAGACTTAGAACTATTTAAACCTAAGTAACCTAAGGACAACACACACATCCATGCCCGAGGCAGGATTCGAACCTGCGACCGCAGCAGCCGAGTGGTTCCGGGCTGAAGCGCCTAGAACCGCTCGGTCACAACGGTCGGCGACGAATTGAATTGTGTATTCAACAACAGGGGGGACACTTTCAACATGTAATGTGAAAATTTGTAAGTAAAAATGGTTATTCAATAAATTAATAACTTCTATTTCACTGAGTTTCATTTCGGTATATTCGCTGCGGCATACGGCACGCGCGGCTAACAATCATACGGCACTGCGAGAGACTTTTTGAACACCCCGTAGCAGTTCTTTCTACGTATGCTCCAACGTTCTTCGCGCAATGTTACTTAGCAGTGACGCATTATGCGAAAGTTACTTTTGCCGTTACATTTTGTGCACCACTGTATATACTACACTCCTGGAAATTGAAATAAGAACACCGTGAATTCATTGTCCGAGGAAGGGGAAACTTTATTGACACATTCCTGGGGTCAGATACGTCACATGATCACACTGACAGAACCACAGGCACATAGACACAGGCAACAGAGCATGCACAATGTCGGCACTAGTACAGTGTATATCCACCTTTCGCAGCAATGCAGGCTGCTATTCTCCCATGGAGACGATCGTAGAGATGCTGGATGTAGTCCTGTGGAACGGCTTGCCATGCCATTTCCACCTGGCGCCTCAGTTGGACCAGCGTTCGTGCTGGACGTGCAGACCGCGTGAGACGACGCTTCATCCAGTCCCAAACATGCTCAATGGGGGACAGATCCGGAGATCTTGCTGGCCAGGGTAGTTGACTTACACCTTCTAGAGCACGTTGGGTGGCACGGGATACATGCGGACGTGCATTGTCCTGTTGGAACAGCAAGTTCCCTTGCCGCTCTAGGAATGGTAGAACGATGGGTTCGATGACGGTTTGGATGTACCGTGCACTATTCAGTGTCCCCTCGACGATCACCAGTGGTGTACGGCCAGTGTAGGAGATCGCTCCCCACACCATGATGCCGGGTGTTGGCCCTGTGTGCCTCGGTCGTATGCAGTCCTGATTGTGGCGCTCACCTGCACGGCGCCAAACACGCATACGACCATCATTGGCACCAAGGCAGAAGCGACTCTCATCGCTGAAGACGACACGTCTCCATTCGTCCCTCCATTCACGCCTGTCGCGACACCACTGGAGGCGGGCTGCACGATGTTGGGGCGTGAGCGGAAGACGGCCTAACGGTGTGCGGGACCGTAGCCCAGCTTCATGGAGACGGTTGCGAATGGTCCTCGCCGATACCCCAGGAGCAACAGTGTCCCTAATTTGCTGGGAAGTGGCGGTGCGGTCCCCTACGGCACTGCGTAGAATCCTACGGTCTTGGCGTGCATCCGTGCGTCGCTGCGGTCCGGTCCCAGGTCGACGGGCACGTGCACCTTCCGCCGACCACTGGCGACAACATCGATGTACTGTGGAGACCTCACGCCCCACGTGTTGAGCAATTCGGCGGTACGTCCACCCGGCCTCCCGCATGCCCACTATACGCCCTCGCTCAAAGTCCGTCAACTGCACATACGGTTCACGTCCACGCTGTCGCGGCATGCTACCAGTGTTAAAGACTGCGATGGAGCTCCGTATGGCACGGCAAACTGGCGGACACTGACGGCGGCGGTGCACAAATGCTGCGCAGCTAGCGCCATTCGACGGCCAACACCGCGGTTCCTGGTGTGTCCGCTGTGCCGTGCGTGTGGTCATTGCTTGTACAGCCCTCTCGCAGTGTCCGGAGCAAGTATGGTGGGTCTGACACACCGGTGTCAATGTGTTCTTTTTTCCATTTCCAGGAGTGTATCTTGGAAACAGGAAATCGGAGCAGTGGAGGGTAGCAATATAGTATCAGTCTTCAAGAAAGGAGATAGATCCAGCACAAAAAATTACAGAGGAATAAGTATCTTAGACACAGGATACAAAATACAATATATGCTGAGATACTCAACGCTTGTTCCCAACCCTTACCAGAGGGCAAGTTATCTGAAGTTGAAAATGGGTTTAGGAAAGTAAGATGCTGTTCAGATAATATGGACGAAATAAACAAAATATTGAAGAAGCGGAGAGAATGTAATTTCCGACACACTGTATTTTGCGTTCGTCGATTTTGAAAAAGTATTCAACAATACAGATAGGAAGATACTATGGGTAAGTTTAGAAAGGAGTGGATATCCTATACATCTTATGTCAGCAATGAAGACACTGTTTGAACACACAGACAGTATTGAAAAAAGGAAAAGAGCAGCAGGTACTAATGATACATCAAGGAGCGAGACCAGAATGTAGTCTTGCTCCGACACACTGATGTACATTTATGCGGCACACTCGGGTGTGGCAGGACACACTTCCAAGACAAGGTTTTAACATAGGACAACAAGAATTTGCTAATACGCTGCTATTTGCTGACGACCTGCTGTTTGTAGATAAAATAGAAAATAAATTGCAAAGAGCGCTACATAAATTGCAGCTGAGCTCAACTGACAAGGGGAGGCCGCCAATTGTGAAATTCAGATTCGATTCATACTGCGCATAATAAAAGCTCATGGCCAGAGGTGTAATGTGGCAAAGCACCAAGATGCACTTCTCAGCCGTTGTCGAGAAAATCGACAGTTAAAAGAAACCATTGCCGTCTCTACGATTAATAATTTTCCAGAGCGTCGTGGCGCAGCGGTAAGCGCTCGGGTTTGTAAACCGAAGGTCGCCGGATCGAATCTCGCACCATACAACTTTTTTTTTTAGTATTTGTTTTTTGTAGTTCAAATATATATATATATATATATATATATATATATATATATATATATATATATTTGAATTACAAAAAACTAATAATAAAAAAATCGCATGGCGCGAGATTCCATCCGGCGACCTTCGGATTACGAACCCGAGAGCTTACCGCTGCGCCACGACGCTGTAGAAAACTATTAATCGTAGAGAGTATTTCACCGCAACGGTTTCTTTTAACTGTCGATTTTCTCGACAACGGCTGAGAAGCGCATCTTGGTGCTTTGCCACATTGCACCTCTGGCCATGAGCTTTTATTATGCGCAGTATGAATCGAATCTGAATTTCACAATTGGCTGCCTCCCCTTGTGAGTATAACCTAAATACACTGAAGCACCAAAGAAACTGGTAGAGGCGTGCGTATTCAAATATGTAAACAGGCAGAATACAGCGCTGCGGTTGGCAAAGACAAGTGTCTGGCCCAGTTGTTAGATTGGTTACTGCTGCTACAATGGCAGGTTATGAAGATTTAATCGATTTTGAACGTGCTGTTATAGTCGGCGCACGAGCGATGGGACACAGCATATCCGAGGAAGCGACGAAGTGGCGATTTTCCAGTACGACCATTTCTCGAGTGTACCGTGAATATCAGGAATCCGGTAAAACACCAAATCCCCAACATCGTTGCGGCAGGAAAAAGATCCTGCAAGAACGGGACCAACGACGACTGAAGAGAATCGTTCAACGTGAGAGAAGTGCAACCCTTCCGTAAATTGCTGCAGATTTCAATGTTGAGCCTTCAACCAGTGTCAGCGTGCGAGCCATTCAACGAAACGTTATCGATCTGGCCTTCCGGAGCCGAAGGCCCATCCGTGTACCCTTGATGACTGCACGACACAAAGCTTTACGCCTCGCCTGGGCCCGTCAACAGCAACATTGGATTGTTGATGACGGGAAACGTGTTGCCTGGTCGAGCGAGTCTCTTTTCACATTGTATCCAGCGGATGGACGTGTACAGGTATGAAGACAACGTCATTAATCCGTGGACCCTGCATATCATCAGGGAACTGTTCAAGGTGGTGGAGGCTCTGTGATGGTGTAGGGCGTATGCATCGAGAGACACATGACACGTACGTAAGCGTCCTGTCCGATCACCTGCATCCATTCATGTCCATTGTACATTATGACGAACTTGGATTATTCCAGCAGGACAATGCGGCACTCCAAAAGTCCAGAATTGCCACAGAGTGGCTCTAGGAACACTCTTCTGAGCTTAATCACTTCGGCTGGCCACCAGTCTCACCAGATATGAATATTATTGAGCATAAGTGGGATGCCTTACAACGTGCTGTTCAGAAGAGAACTCTGCCTCCTCGTTCTCTTACGGATTTATGGACAGCCCTGCAAGATTCATGGTGTCAGTTCCCTCCAGCACTACTTCAGACATCAGTCGACTCCATGCCACGTCGTATTTGCGGCACGTCTGCATGCTCGTGGGGGCTCTACACGATACTAGGCAGGTGTACCTGTTTCTTTGGCTCTTCAGGGTATTTCCATAAACAGGTAAAAGGTGATGGCTTTCTTAGAAAGAAAACCCAGAGCCAAAATAATGATCAATAACAAATTAACGACGTCTCTAATTTTAGCTACCTTGGATATAACATATCTTTTGGCGACAACAGCGTCATAGATATTAAATTAAATAAGATCCAAATGATACACGGCTGCATAAGCTGAACATTAAAAAACGAGATCTGTCCCTACGCTGCTTTATGGAAGTGAGTCATGGATAATGAAATGGAAATGGCGTGTGACGAGGGCCTCCCGTCGGGTAGACCGCTCGCCTGGTGCAAGTCTTTCAATTTGACGCCACTTCGGCGACTTGCGCGTCGATTGGGATGAAATGATGACGATTAGGACAACACAACACCTAGTCCCTGAGCGGAGAAAATCTCCGACCCAGCCGGGAATCGAACCCGGGCCCGTTGGAATGACAGTCTGTCGCGCTGACCACTCAGCTACCGGGAGCGGACATGGATAATGAGAGAGAGAAAGAGAGATAAAAACCGAGTCAAACAGCAGAAATAAAATTTATGAAGTCTGTAAATGGATGTTCTAAATGCGATCGATTTAGAAGTAAAGAGATTAGAGAAGAATTGCAATTATACAACATAAATATGAAATGCAACTACATAAAAAATGAAAAGACAATCTGGAACGTATGGATGGAACAAGACTGCCAAAAGCAGCAAATAGATACAAACCAGTCGGAAGAGGAAATGTGGGAAAATGAAAGAAAAGATGGGAATAAATCCTATGAAGCCGGAGCAGACCACTTAGGCCTACTCCTTATTGGGAAGAAGAAGCTTAGAATCAGATTTGGGCTTTAAATCCAGGTTGATGATGATGATGATGATGATGACGTCCCATACTCCGAGGAGCGTAGGTGACGATGCGGGAAACCCGCACCGCCTTACTAGGCAAGGTCCTAGCGGAGGTGGTTTGCCATTGTATTCCTCCGACCACAATGAATGATGATGATGAAGACGACAACAACACCCGGTCATCTCGAGGCAGGTAAAATCCCTGAACCCGTCGGGAATCGAACCCGGGACCCCGTGCGCGAGAAGCGAGAACGCTACCGCAAGACCACGAGCTGCGGATTAAAACCCAGGTTAAAGTTAATTAACTTTTCATGCTCTGGGTTCACTGTTATATAAAATTTTTTGAAGGACAACATATTCGCCGTTGACTGTAGATATTCTTTATTTCACTATTGCCATTCAGCTTTGGGGCCATTTTCAAGTAGTACTGGGAGAACTTAAAGTCGTCCGACGTGTATGGTGTCATCGTTAAAAACAAGCCTCTTCACTGTAGAAATACAGTAACATCAGCCGAGTGCGAAACTCTATAATCGTGAAACGGTGTAAATTACGTGAAATGTTACCAGTGTTAACATTATTCACGTAAATCGTTACAAACTGTTGTCCTAGCACACTGTTTACATGTAAGCTAAGGCCGCTGGCGCGAAAACAATGTTATTGTATTTATTCAGTGAAAAAGCCTGTTTTTGACGATTGCATACATGATGGAGGGTTTTAAATTCTCAACCTGTGCTGAAGCAAAATCTTTGGCAGTACCACTTTAAAATGTCCCAAAGACCTAAAATACAATAATGAAATAAATAATTTTTACAGCCAACGGCGAATATGATGCATTTAAAACAAAAAAACTAAAGATGTTACTCTTTGACAATTTCTTCCAAACAACAGATGAATTGTACATATAACAGCAATAAGTAATCATTTATAATCCTGGAAAAGTATATAATCGCAGATGTACATCTAAAATGACACGTACCACATCACAGTGTTTATTGTTAATATGTTGTAAGTAAGATGCAACTGTCCATCAACGAAACTTCTGGCTGGAATTTAAACAATTACGCAAGGCGTGCCTAGAGCTCTTTGGTTAACTTTCGTTCAACGGATATGTCGTACAACACAGTAAAAGAGATGAGTCAGGAAGATTCATATTACTGCCTTGTCGCAAATTTGAAAAATACTGACACTGTACTGTTAAATTTGGACGATGCCGCCAGAAAGAAAGATAGCCGAAAGACAGTTTTGAAGAACAGCTGCACAAAGAGAGAGTATCGTAAAATCTTGAACATAACAAGTTAAGGTTGATGAGTTCACCTTTATTCTATATATGCTACACGAATTTTCGTACGGTTTTACTACAAGCTTTACGGTTTGGTGTCCCCTGTGTATCGGAGGTGTAGTGCTGACGTTGGCAAAACGGGGACAGGCAGTGGCGGCCACAGATTTTACGAATGGCAGACAGCGGTTTGCGTAGCTGACGCAGCGGTCGCGATAGTCATCTGTCGATCCGCGCGGAAATTAAGTGGGCCGCTCGGGGCGGTAATGGCGGCGCCGCAGGCCCGCCAACTGCTCGGTGCTACACCCCTGCCCAGGGCCGCCAATTTGCCGCCGCCGAATCCAATTTCCTCGTGCTCGCCCGTGCTCTTATCGCATAGTACGCCTATGTAAACGGACGGCCAACTCCCGCGCCCGTGTGTATACAGCGCGCGTGGGCGGCAACTTGAGTTAAGCGGGCAGGGAGAGTGTCGCCGACGACTCCCGGCCGCAGTGCCGGGCAATCCCCCTTGCTCTCGCGACGGAACTCAGAAGCGCTGATTTGTGGTCACTATGCATGCAGATGAGCCGCTAATGAAACGAGCCTCTAAAGAAGCCTCCGCCGACGGCGGGGAACTGCAAGTTACCGCCCATCTCCTGCTCCGACCAGTCCTGTGAAAGGGTTGCCAGCCCCAAAAGTCCAGCTCTGTGTGAATGTGGGTGTAGATCTGCACTACTACGCCTGCTAAGAATAATACGATGCCTATCTGAAAAGTAACCTCTGTTCTCAGTAGCAGTAGCAAGGATAGTACTGTGGAAGTGGGGGGAGGGGGAGTAATTGAAACAGTTGTTGCACTGACTCACATCGTAGGTCGTCAGTCAGCTTAGAGGGGCGATAATGAAGAAACTAAATTGCTTATCGTTTGCCCACAGTAGATGTTTAAATTGAGCACTGCCATTTGCAATGGGTAGTTGAAAAAACTATGTAATTAAGTTTTTGGTTTTTTGTAGGTACATATCTGCTGTAATGCTATATATTGAAATTTCCCCAAGAGGAGCCAAAGAAATAGTGCAGTCCATTCACAAAAGTGAGGTTATTGTTGTTGTTGCAGTCTTCAGCCTTAAGAATAATTTCATGCAGCTCTCCACATTATTCTATACTGAGCAAGCTGTTTCATCTCTGAATAACTACTGAAGTCATCAAACATTTTAACCTGCATAATGTATTCATGCCTAGGTCCCATCTACAATTTTTTACTCAAAATGGTTCAAATCGCTCTAAGCACTTTGGGACTTAACATCTGAGGTCATCAGTCTCCTAGACTTAGAACTAATTAAACCTAACTAACCTAAGGACATCACACACATCCATGCCCGAGGCAGGGTTCGAACCTCGACCGTAGCAGGAGCGCGGTTCCGGACTGAAGCGCTTAGAACCGCTCGGTCACAGCGGCCGGCCAATTTTTACACCTCCACCCATCCGCCTCCCCACTTCGTACCAACCGATCCATTATTTTATTCAAGCTGTGCCAGGAATTTATGTTTTCTCCAATTGATTCAGTACATCCTTATTCGATCTACCCATCGAATCCAGCATGACATTTCAAAACCTTGTAATCTTTTCAACCTGCTTATCGTCTAGGTTGCACTTCCATACACATAAGGAAAATACCTTTGCAAAAGATTCCCTAACAGTTAAATCTATATTAGATGATAAGAAATTCCTCTTTTTCAGAAATGTCCTTGCCATTACGTGTGCGTTTTACATCCTCTCTCTTTCGCTCTCATCAGTTATTCTATTACCCCAGTGGCAAAACTTATCGTCTACTCTTAGTCTCCCATTTCCTAATCTCTTCCCTTCAGCATCGTATAACTTAATTCGACTACATTCCATGATCTTTGTTTTACTTTTGATGATTTTCGTATCGTAATTTCAGGACTCTGTGTATTACATTCAACTGTTCTTCCAAGTCACTTTCCGTATCTGACAGAATTACAATGACATCTGCAAACCTCAAAGTTTTTATTTCTGCTCCCTGGACTTTAATTTCCTTTTCAAATATCTTCTTGGTTTTCTACGCTGCTTGCTCATGTGTAGATTGAATAACACTGGATACGCCATAAATCTGTCTCACTTCCTGCTCAACGGCTGCTCCCCTTTCATATCCTTCGACTGTCAAAACTGCAGTCTGCTTTCGGTACAAGTTTTAAAATACCTATCGCTCGCTGTATTAGCGATAATTCTTTTTCTGCAATTGAAACGAAACAACACTGCAGTAGTCAATGCTACGAGGGTGAGTCAAATGAAAACCTTAAATATTTTTTTTAAATATTATTTATTGTGCAGAAGTGGTACAAAGCTGTATCACTTTTCAACATAATCTCTTCCACTCTCAATGCAAGTCCTCCAGCGCTTACAAAGTGCATAAATTACTTTAGAAAAAAAATTCTTTTGGTAGTCCGCTGTACCACTCATGCACTGCGTGGCGTAGATCTTCATCAGAACAAAACTTCTTTCCTCCCATTGCGTCTTTGAGTGATCCAAACATATGGAAATCACTTGGGGCAAGATCTGGTGATTAGGGTGGATGAGGAAGACACTCAAAATGGAAGTGAACCCAGGTTTCGTCCCCAGTAACGATTCTTGCCATTCAGCCATCACCTTCTCGTTTAAAGCACCGAGGAAGTTCTTCACAAGCATCAACATGTCATTCTCTCATTTCAGGAGTCAGCTGCTGTGGCATCCATCTTGCAGACACTTTGTGAAACTGGAGCCCACCATGCACAGTTTGGTGTGCTGACCCATGACTAATCTGTAAACATGCTGCAATGTCATTCAGTGTCACTCGGCGGTTTTCCTTCACTATGGTTTCAACTGCTGCAATGTTCTGTGCACTCACAACTCGTTGTGCCTGACCTGGACGAGGAGCATCTTCCACTGAAGTCACACCACTTGCGAATTTCCTACGCCATTTGTAGACTTGCTGTTGTGACAAACATGCATCACCGTGCTGAACCTTCATTTGTCGACGAATTTCAATAGGTTTCACACCTTCACTACGCAAAAACCGAATAACAGAACGCTGTTCTCCCCTGGTGCAAGTGACATGTGGGGCGGCCATCTTTATACTGATACTGCGACGGTATGTGTGCATCTGCACTATGCTGCCACCCACAGGCCATTCTGCACGCTGTTTGTAGCACGCTTACCAACTTACAGGATAACGGCGCGAAATTTCGATTTGTTATTACAAATTTAAGGTTTTCATTTGACTCACCCTCGTAAGTTGTTCGAAGTGGTAGGACGTGCTGAAAAGTAAAGCCTCCGAATTTTTTATGTGAAAACTTTTACAGCTTTAAATAAAACAAACGTAACATTGTACGTGGCTATATATTTATTTCTCAACATAATCAGCCTTGCGACGAGACATGTCTCCCAATGGCAGGCCAGTTTGTTGATACTGTCACTGTAGCATGTCTGACTGTTGATGGAGCTAAAACCTCACATCTGGTTGCACCGCATCATCACTCTCAATGTGAAGTCCTCGAAGGTGTTCTTCAAGCTGGGAAACAGATGAAACTCGAATGGGGCCGTCTCGAGTGCATGGTGGATGATCGATTATAGTGAACCCAAGGCGTGGGATCTTTGCAGATGTCGCAGCGCCCTTGTGTGGTCTGGCATTGCCATGCTGAAGAAGAGGGTCCTACATGTGTGGACGAACTCTTCAGATTCGAAACTCGATTACAGCACGCTGTTTCACGAGCACCAACATAAGTTACGTTGCACACCGCTACGTTACGCGCTACAGTTCAGAGCCTTCTAGCGGCAGAGGGCGCCAATACACTCATGCTCACAAATTAAGGATAATGCTGATACATGGTGAAATAACGCTTTGGTGGGCGGTTTGCGGATTTAAATCACCTCGGGGTATGACCAAGCGGTGCATCTGACCTGCGGTCGTCGCACGGTGGCGCTGGCAGCAGTCCAAATACACAGAGGTGTGTTGGAGCATGTCAGAGTACGGTGCAGCGAGTAAGTGTGCAGACGTATTCAGACGTGCTAATGGTGACTGTGCGTTGAAAATGGCTCAAAAGGACACATGGTGATGACGTTATGAGGGGTAGAATACTAAGGGCGACTGGAGGATGGTCAAACACGGCAGGTCGTAACACGAGCCCTCCGTGGGTCACAAGATTATGGTAACGATTCCAGCAGACAGGAAACTTGTCCAGGCACTACAGTACGGGATGTCCACAGTGTACAACACCACAAGAAGACCGATATCTCACCATCAGTGCCCGCAGATGGCCACGGAGTACTGCAGGTAGCCTTGCTCGGGACCTTACTGCAGCCACTGCAACAGTTGTCTCCAGACATACAGTCTACAGACGACTGAACAGACGTGGCTTATTCGCCAGGAGACCTGCAAGGCACATTCGACTGACCCCTGGTCACAGGAGAGCCCGTAAGGCCTGGTGTCAAGATCGCAGTACATGGTCACTGGAACAGTGGTCCCAGGTTATGTTCACAGACGAGTCCAGGTATAGTCTGAACAGTGATTCTCGCCGGGTTTTCATCTGGCGTTAACCAGGAACCAGATACCAACCCCTTAATGTCTTTGAAAGGGACCTGTATGGAGGTCGTGGTTTGATGGGTGGGGTGGGATTATGATTGGTGCACGTACACCTCTGCATGTCTTTGACAGAGGAACTGTAACAGGTCAGGTGTATCAGGACGTCATTTTGCACCAGCGTGTCCGCCTTTTCAGGGGTACAGTGGGTCCCAACTGCCTCCTAATCGATGATAAAGCACGGCCCCACCGAGATGCCATCGTGGAGGAGTACCTTGAAACAGAAGATATCAGGCGAATGGAGTGGCCTGTCTGTTCTCCAGACCTAAACCCCATCGAGCAGATGTGGGATGCTCTCGGTCGACGTATAACTGCATGTCTTCAAACCCCTACGACACTTCAGCAGCTCCGACAGGCACTGGTGCAAGAATGGGAGGCTGTACCCCAGCAGCTGCTCGACCATCTGATCCAGAGTATGCCAACCCGTTGTACGGCCTGTGTACGTGTGCATGGTGATCATATCCCATATTGATGTCGGGGTACACGCGCAGGAAACTGTGGCATTTTGTAGTAAATGTGTTTCTGGATGGTTTTCTCAACTTATCACCAGTACAGTGGACTTACAGATCTGTGTCGTGTGTGTAGTGCCACGTTGTGAAGCACCAAATTCTGCAATTATCCTTAATTTATGAGCATGATTGTATGTAGACTTGAAGAATAAAGATGTAGAATTTTAATGAGATTTGTTTTGTTTCAAACATTCAAGAGTTCTCACAGAAAAAATTCGGAGGCATTACTTGTAGCACGCTCACGTGTAATGCAAGAACGTATCATCGTATGACTCAGTGGTTAGGTAGTTCAGACGTATGCTAATGATGAAGAAAGAAATAGCTGGCCATCTGTTTATGAAGAGTCAAAGACCGAGTGGTACAATCGAGGCGGTAGCGGAAAAGTGAAAACCAGTCACGGATCGGTTGTCAACATGTAGAACATTTTGGATATGACACAGGTCTCTGCCCACTGCGTTCCGTGACTGCTCGCATTCATTCAAAATTGCCCGCCGAAGCGAGATAGCAGCTGAGATGTCGCAGCTATCATGCCAAGCTAGGTGACTTCTGTAACACCAAGGACGACTGCTGGACGTATCACATGACCCTGAATAGCAAAGTAAACAATGGAAATATGTGGATTCAGTACCAATGAAAAAGGACCCAATGATCATCGGGTAAGGCGATGCTGATGAGGAGAGTACGGCAAATGCCATCACCCAATTTCCCTGAAATATGAGTCAGTGGAAAAGGATTCAAAATAAGTGTACACGTGTCCCAGCTTATCTGTAGATACTCGACTGTTTCTGAAAAATCGGCGGTCAATGTTCGAGGTACTTTATGAGCCTTTTACGGTGTAACATTCTCAGACGAAATAGCGGCTCAGTCGTTAGCGTCGGGGTTGGTTAATTTTGCGCCCCGTGTTCGAAACGCGATTACTCATTTACTGTAATTTCTTTTTACAATCGTATTGACCAACTAGGATCACGTTAACAACTTCAGTTCCTCTTCTTCCTTTGTTGTTGTTTCCTATTTTTCCAGTATTCCCTCATTTTCTCTCCATGAAGTCTCTTCCTTTCTTCTGCACATGTTCTTCCCGATTGTTTATTTCTTCTGCTTTGAAAGCCTTTCAAATTTAGTATTTTATTTCTAAAACTGTTTCTTTCTACTATTTCCGATTCTTTGATGCTGTTTCTTTCTAGATGTTTCCTTACTTCTGTAATCCATGCTATTGTCGATTTCTTCTTCCAGGAATATAGGAGTATTTGTTTTGTTAGTCTTTTTCCATCCATTCAGTAGAGGTGTCCGAAAAAGGTTAACCTTCGTTTGGCCATTACTATATTTTTGTAGATCTCCTCATTACTTCTTATTTTCCAACCATCTGCAGTTTTTATTGCATTCATTGTTTCTCTAATAATCCCTTTTTCTAGTACTTCTAGTCTGCCCATCTTATAGTTCATCATTAGGCATTCAGATCCATATAAACATGCTAGTCATACCACTGTGGTGTAGTGTTTTAGTTTTGGTTTTTTCTAGATATACATTTCTTGCTGTAAATATTTTTGGTCAAACCATATGCTCTTTCAGTTTTGTTAATTCTTACATCTATTGCACATTTTTCTAGTCCATTCTATTGTATAGTTTCTCCAAGATATTTAAATTTATTTGCTCGCGCTATTTTATCTATTTGTGTTTCTATGAATTTTGGCGCATTTTTTAAATTTGTCGTGAATTTTGTTTTCTCAGCTGAAATTTTGAGACCAGTTCTGTTTGCTATATTTTCAAGAAGGTTTATCTTAATAACTGCTTCTGTCAGGTTTTCTGAAAGTATTACAAAATCATCCGAAAAAGCCAAGCAGTTTACCTTGATTCCATTCGTTATTGGTTCAATTTTGTGATTTTTTTAACTCCGAATTCCAGATCCTTAAACTTTTTCTAGAACACAGTTAAACAGTAAAGCTAATAAACCATCACCTTGTCTAACACCAGTTTTTATTTTAAATGGCTGAGATACTTCTCCCATAAATTTGACTATCGATATTGCAACTATTAGTGTTTCACGAATTATATTTGCTAATTTTGATTTAACACCAAATTCTCTAATGACCTTATCTATTGCTTCTCTGTCTATACAATCAAATGCTTTCTTGAAATCAATAAATGACACTATTATCGGTTTGCTGGTTAACATTCTATGGTGAATTATTGACTTTAAGTTAAAAATTTGTTCTGCACAGGATCTTCCCTTTCGAAAACAACCCTGATATTCTCCCAGTTGTTTGTCTGAAGTATCTACCACTCTGTTCGGAGAATTTTTGATAATATTTTGTACGCCAGTGGCAGAAGTGGCACTCCTCTGAAATTTTTGACATTTTGTTTTTCTCCCTTTTTATGTAGCGGGTCGATTAATGCTGTTTTCCATTCAACTGGAATCTTTTCAGTTTTTCAAATGTTCTCAAGAAACAGTTGTAGATCCTTTATGATTTTTGGTTCTGACCAATAATTCTGCTGTAATGGAGTCTTCACCACTTACTTTATTGTTTTTGAGTGTTTTGACGGCTTCATGAACTTCTAACTCTGTTGGTGGGACATCTTCCTCTAGATTTTGAGGCGTCACTGGAAATTCTAATTTATCTGTTGTAATTGGATAGTTTAACAGCTTTTCAAAACATTTTGCTAAAATTTCACAATTTCCTTTGTTGTTTAATCCCATTTTGCCATTTTCGTCTTTGAAACAAATACTTGGTGCCTGATATCCTTTATGTATGTGTTTAAAAGTTTGGTAAAAATTTATAGTATTGTTTTTGGTGAAATTTTCTTCTATATCAATAAACTGAGAATGTTCAAAGTTTCTTTTGATTTTCTGGATTATTTTTGATGTTTCTTTTCTTTGTTGTCTGAATTGTTCAAGGTCTTCCTCTTTTTTCGAACATCTCCATTTTCTCCATTTTTGAGCTGTTTGTATTAGTGCTTCTTCACTCTGCTCGTTCCACCATGTCTTCTTTTTAGATGTGGCCAGTCCTAAAGTTTTCTCTGCTGCTTGAGTTATTTGCATCTAGAGTTCACGCCAGTCACCTTCTTTACTTGTCTTAGTTTCTTCTCTAAATTTACCTATATTTTCTTTTGTAATATTAGCTGTAGTGGTGTTGCATCTGATCACTTTCTTGGTCGCCTTTTTTGTTTTAGATGGGAGAAATTTTATTTTAATCTTAGAGAGATAATGATCTGAGTCGAATTCTCCATTTCTGACTGTTTTAACATTCATAACTTTCGTGATATACCTTTTAGATATGGCTACGTGATCCAGTTGAAATTCTCCTAGGTTTGTATTTAGATATCTCCAGGTTTTGGCTTTTCTTGGTAGTTTGCGGAAATGTGTAGACATGAGTTTTAACTGGAACATTTTACACATATTGATCAGTCTTGTTCTCGAGTATGCTGGATATTTACCTACAATAGTCCTAAATTTCTTTTCCCTCCCAATTTGCGCATTGAAGTCGCCAAGAAGTATTTTAACGTTCTTTTTAGGTATAATAGAAATTTCAGATTCTAAAATATCCTAGAATAGATTTACTTTCGCCTTGCCAGGGTTCGCGCGGCTCCCCCCGTTGGAGGTTCGAGTCCTCCCTTGGGCATGGAGGAGTGTGCTGTCCTTAGTGTAAGTTAGTTTAAGTTCGATTAAGCAGTGTGTCAGCCTAGGGACCGATGACCTCAGCAGTTTGGTCCCATAGAACTTACCATAAATTTCCAAAATTTGTTGATTTATTTTCTCCAGATTTCTTCTGTTGTCTGCATTTATAAGTGCGTGGCAGTTTATGAAGGTGTAACTTTTATTCTTGCACTTTATTGTTAACATAGATATTCTTTCTGATTCCAATCTAAATTCTGTTACACGTTCTACGATTTTTTTGTTTACATAAAATGCTGTTCCAAACATCGGCATGTTTTCCATTATTCTCACTGCTGGTTTCCCTTTATAAATTCTATAATGTGTATCGACTGCAATCTCATCTAAGAATCGTGTTTCCTGGAATGCTATACTTTGTATATCGTTCTTCTGCCTAAATGATTCTAATTCCTTTTGTTTCGCAATTTTTAGAAGAGAATTTACATTTAATGTTCCAAAGTAGTACTTCTTCTTGAACTGAAACTTGGAAGGCTTTTCAATATATTCCATCTCTTCTTCATCACAAATCTTGGGACTCCCCAGAATCCTAGGTCCCAATGCATTACATTATGTAATGGTGGATTCCTCATCAGACTTACCATCTGGGGTAGAGCATCCATTGTGCAAACTTTCCATTTGGAGACTTGAAGCTGCAAATTGTGAAGAGTAGGGAATCCAAAGTCATCCCTGAATTCCCAAAGTAAGACCAGGTTATTGGCGTGGAATATTATTTCTTCAGCCGCCACTAACATGTGGAACAGACGCTATCTGGGTACCGCCACTAACATCGTATTTTATTTTTATTGTTTTCATTTATCTAGCCATGCCTGAAGAAGGTTTCTTATCAAGTTAAGGGATCCAAGGGCGGTATATTAATTGTAAAATTACAGCAGGATTATACGCTAAGTGTCACATATTTATCAGGTAATGTATGTGTGTATGGTACACTGAATGGCTACAATCTTTTTAAATTCTCATAGTTTGATGTTTTATTCACAATTCTTATATTTTATTCATATGTTACTTTTTAGGAAGATGTGATACCTTCCATTGTATGATACAGATCGTAGAGACATTCCAAACACAGGTATTCTGAACATCCCGAGTACTGCACAAAGGCAGGTTTGGCACGATGACATTTTTTCGTATGAGTCTCACTTGGGAAAGAAATGCCGTTAACATTGGCGAGCCGGCCTGTGTGGCCGAGCGGTTCTAGGCGCTTCAGTCTGGAACTGCGAGACCGCTTCGGTTGCAGGTTCGAATCCTGCCTCGGGCATGGATGTGTGTGATGTCCTTAGGTTAGTTAGGTTTAAGTAGTTCTAAGTTCTAGGGGACTGATGACCACAGATGTTAAGTCCCATAGTGCTCAGAGCCATTTGAAGCATTTGAACATTGGCGAAGATTTCGGGTGTTGGTAATAATTTCGCGGCAAACCATGCACCACGGAGCACTTTTCCGAAAACTGGCGTTTACAATTAGTTATGTACACTACAGGAATTTCAAATGATTTTCTAATTTCTTTTTATTTGATTCATATGACATTCAATCGTTCAATTAGTTAAGAATAAGGGCAATGTTATATCAATATACGCTGGAAAACGTTCGTGAAGTAATCTCCTAGAGACATTGTATATAATTCATTAACAGAGATAAAAGTAATAATCGGGTTTAGAACACGGGGCCAAAATTTAGGAGGGACTCTGCTATCCACTGTGCCACAGTTTCGTGTAAGGACATCGCCTGATAAATGACACATGAAGTATTGGAAAAAAATCTCGAAAACTTCGATCGTCGTTTTTTCAGAACCGTCGAGTATCTACGAATAAGCTATGTTTTCTCTGATTTTGACACCTCTTACAATGAGCGAATTTTCTGGGAAATTGGGTTATGATACTTGCCGTGTGCTCTTCGTGCGCTTTTTTTTTCCTCTTGGTGTGATATAAACAGAATATGCCTGTAAGGAACAAAGTGTCACACAAGCATACTATTTGAATCTCCGGACAAGACCTTGGAGTCTGTCAAGGCAAAGCATTGCAGGAAGCTGTCGAAGGGAACATTTTGCCTCCAAGACAACGCTCCAGCTCATTCTGCCCAGGATATAGTGGCACATGCTGCTTCTTTTGGCTATCAAATTTTGCCTCATCCCCCTGTGTTCTCCCAGAATGGCATCCAGTACCTTGCTCTTCTTTCCTGGAATGAGAAAACCATTGCGCGGCAGGCATTTCCAGAATTCCGTCGAGGTTATTTTTCGAAATGAAACATTTTCTGAGCAAGCAAAACGCAGACTTCTACAACCGAAGTCTCCACCAAGACATCCATCGTTGCGGAAAAGTGTCGCATTGAAGTAGGTATATGTAGAGAAGGCCTACCACTACCAAGGTTCATGGTCGCAGCCTGATTTTTTCCAAGATGACAACCACAACTTTATGGCTATTCCTAGTAATGCAGTTTAAATGGAAAAATATGCCAGAATTGTGCGCATTCAAGGCAATATTTGCGCTGTATGCGTTGCGTGAAGATGTTGTGTATCAGTGTGCAACGGTACCTAACAGTTACCGCTAAGTAGTTGCTGTTCTTAACAACAGTCCGTATGGGCAAACCTGTTACTTTGCCTAATATTGTTCGTACCTTAGGTACTTGGGCTATGCACTGCTATGTTTAAAAGAATAGCTCTTTCTTATCATAGGCTTGAGCCGCGCACATCTGCTCTCATGCGCAACAGATAATTCACTGCAAATAATAATACTTATCTGTGATCCTGCAGTTAAACCGCCTGTACAGCGACTAGAAACGCGAATTAATAAAATACTCATAAATACAAATTAAAAGTTAAAAGAATAATTCAATAACAAGGGCTCTATTCTGAAGCCTATAATTGAAGTGTACGACAGAGAATTATGTAGAATAATGTTTATTCAAAAAAGGACATCTCAAATAAACGAGAAGTGGTCCTAGATATTCAGTTAAAATAGAGACGGAAAGATAGCCTTATCAAATGCACTCAAGTTACGTTGAGAGCATTACGAGAATGGTAGCAAATTCCCCAAATTAAATTGATATCAAAGATACGCGAAAATTAAATCCATTTCGTGATCAAAATACACGAAATGTCATCACTTTAAAACAGTTCAACATGATGATTCACAAATTGACACACGCGATACAAAGAATAGTGACTTATACTCTGTCTGTCCTCAGTTCAGAATACAAGTGGGAAATGTTCGGAGTCCTACACTGCAGCTCATTCAGACCTCTCGATTACATGTAGTTCCTTCAAGTATGATAGCAGACATTCGCTGCCCAGAATCAAACACTTCCATGATCGAATGCCACTCGTTACTACAGGTAGGTCTGTGTCATTCCAGAATTCGTATAAAAGTACCCATAATCGCTCCCTTGAGCTCTTCAGTCGAAAACTCTTAGCCTCCACTTGACTCCTATAGCGCTCCACTACTATTTGTTTTTCCATTGGCTGAAGGTCATCCCCACCAAAAAAACATCATTCTTAAGCTCTACAGACATGATCTGTCTTATAATGACCACTTCCCGGACTAAACTAATATATCGCAACAATATCTGAATAAAAGAAGTGCTATAAATATTCGGTCAGACTCAAATCACAATAAATTACAAACATAGGTTTGCTCATAAATAAATAAGCTAGCATTCTTGTGTAAGTGTGTTCAAGTTAAATGATAAAGAATTGCTGTTAAACTTTGTTTCAACACTTATTTCTGGCTTCTTGACACAAGCGTGTTTTGGTTCTCTTTTTCAGTTGTGCTGCCTGCTAACACGTACAATTTTAAAGTAGTACAATTTTTTAATGGCAATTGCAATCAATATTTGGATAAAGTTACTAATCAAATAGTAAACTTTTCATTAAATAACTACACAAGTACGACAAGATGTAAGGTACCTGCATAGTGAAAAAGACGTAAAAGACTTCATAAATCAATAAATAAAATAGATACAGATACGTACGTTTCAGGGATGACAGCTACAGTGCAATGCTACCACCTGAGTTATCGGCTGTTGAAATCGTATGAAGCGATTGAAAGTTGTTAATTCAGAGGTTCATTGTGAAAATATTTAATCACTGTAAATTATTAACTTTTGTTGTTTTAAAGATATTGAAATTATTGTTGTGTCTTTGAATTTGTCTCACTTTTCTGGGATCGGCGATGTATTCAGATTTGCATAAATATTTGATTGCAAATTATGATAGACTCCCAAAGAGTTGTAAGAATTCATATTTCAGCTTGTCTGACACTCCGCCAGTGTTGGATCATTGACTCCTGTACAAACACCATGCGAACAACAACCATCCAAATTCCCAGTTTTGGGATTTATCTATTTGCGCTTCACGTCTGGCTTGTCTGTACCGATTGCTGTGGCGTGCCCAGCCGCGGCGCTTTGCTTAAGACATCCACACCGCTCTCTGAGACTCAGGCCCCATAAGCAAATTCACCTTACCTACCACCTTTATGCGGCCAAATAGCACACCTACTTAAACGTAACGTTACAAATTGTGTCGCTTTTTTAAAAGTGGAAGGGAGAATGTTGACGACAATGACGGAATTGGCCGCCCGTCTATAGACAGAAATGAAATCGCTACATACAAGGGTTGCTCAGAAAGTAATGCACAGCATTTTTTTTATTGAACAATTCTTTATCGAACATAATAAGAATTACACACACGAAAGAATGGTGTTTTATCTACACACTCTATTTAACGTAATCTCCATCCCGTTCTATGGCACCGAGCGAGGTGGCGCAGTGGTTAGCACACTGGACTCGCATTCGGGAGGACGACGGTTCAATCCCGTCTCCGGCCATCCTGATTTAGGTTTTCCGTGATTTCCCTAAATCGTTTCAGGCAAATGCCGGGATGGTTCCTTTGAAAGGGCACGGCCGATTTCCTTCCCAATCCTTCCTTAACCCGAGCTTACGCTCCGTCTCTAATCACCTTGTTGTCGACGGGACGTTAAACACTAACCACCACCACCACCACCACCGTTCTATGGCCTTCCTCCAGCATGAAACAAGGGCATGTATGCGCTGTCGATACCAATCTTGTCCTGGTGGCGGAGCCAGTGCATCACTGTGCGAATCACCTCCTCTTCGTCCTCAAACGTTCTTCCACTAATGGCGTTCTTTAATTGCCCAAACAACTGCAAGTCCGAGGGGGCTCAGTCAGGACTGTAGGGTGGATTGGGTAACACTGTCGAACCTTGTTTTGCGATGTGTTCAGCAGTCCTCAGACTTGTGTGAGGCCAAGCGGGTTTCTGTGGGTTGCTGTGGCGCCAAAGTCGCCGGAAGAGCGTCTTGAGTTTTGTTAATGTTGACATATGCTTCTGAATTAATGGCACCACCGCTTGACATCACATCAATAAGAATCACACCTTCACAGTCCCAGAACACGGTGATCATGTCCTTACCAGCGGAAGCAGTTGCTTTGAATTTTTTCTCCTGTGTGCAGTGGGAATGGAGCCATTCCATCGACTGTCGTTTTAATTCGGGCTCAAAATGTTGAAACCAGGTTTCATCACCTATCACAATCCGGGACAAGAAGGCCTCCCCCTCAGCTTCAAAACTTTGCAAAAAATGTTTTTTCTGTATGATTTGTGATCCATCTTTAGACACCACGGGACCCATCTTGCACAAACTTTTTCATACACAAGAATGCGGATAATTGTACCCATACTTCCTTTGCTGACTGACAGATGCGGCGCCAACTGCCGAGTCGTAATGCATCTGTCCTCACGAATGACAACATCAGTTCGCTGCAACATGTCAGGTGTGACAGCCGTGGATGGTCTCCCCGACCGCTGCAAATCGTGGAGCTCCGCCGAACCGCCTTCTGATGACCTCGCCCTCCGTGCCCAGCGACTAACTGTACTTCTGTCGACTTTGCACAAACGTTTGTGAATATTCCCCACAGTTTCTTTCTGTGCAGTGAGAAATTCAATGACGGCACGTTGCTTGTGACGTACATCACCTACAGACACCATTTTGAAACTGTCTTGTAACTACGCTATCTGTCGGATGAGACGGAAACTTGGCTCGCGCATTCAGAATACTTCAAATAATACATATGTGGTGTCACCGCCAGACACCACACTTGCAAGGTGGTAGCCTTTAAATCGGCCGCGGTCCATTAGTATACGCCGGACCCGCGTGTCGCCACTGTCAGTGATAGCAGACCAAGCGCCACCACACGGCAGGTCTAGAGAGACATCCTGGCACTCGCCCCAGTTGTACAGCCGACTTTGCTAGCGAAGCTACACTGACCAATACGCTCTCATTTGCCGAGACGATAGTTAGCATAGCCTTCAGCTAAGTCATTGGCTACGACCTAGCAAGGCGCCATTACCAGATTATATTCAGTGTAATAATGTCTAAACAAGAGCGATGTTCTCCAATTGTGGATTAAAGTTAAGTATTCCAAGAACTACGTTCTTTTCTTTATAGGATAATTACTTTACCTTGTTCCAGACCTCACGCCAATCTGCGTGAGCTTAACGCGTGCCTTTCGGCTACCTCCGAGTGGCGTGGCTGTCTTGCTACGCCACTACAACATACGTGTTGTTTCGCATTCGTAGCATTGTTTTCGGCTGAAAAAAAATGCTGTGCATTACTTTCTGGGCAACCCTCTTATAATAAATTAACTTGCGACCCATCTTGGCTTTTTCTATTACGATGGCTTTACCGTTTTTCTTTTTTCTTTTACAACTCAAAAGTAGGAGATGAATCAAATTAAACAAAAGCCACCTGGGC